>NC_134478.1:27512194-27517580 GCF_964194025.1 Convolutriloba macropyga | reverse complement strand
ATAGATAGATAGATAGATAGATAGATAGATAGATAGATAGATAGATAGATAGATAGATAGATAGATAGATAGATAGATAGATAGATAGATAGATAGATAGATAGATAGATAGATAGATAGATAGATAGATAGATAGATAGATAGATAGATAGATAGATAGATAGATAGATAGATAGATAGATAGATAGATAGATAGATAGATAGATAGATAGATAGATAGATAGATAGATAGATAGATAGATAGATAGATAGATAGATAGATAGATAGATAGATAGATAGATAGATAGATAGATAGATAGATAGATAGATAGATAGATAGATAGATAGATAGATAGATAGATAGATAGATAGATAGATAGATAGATAGATAGATAGATAGATAGATAGATAGATAGATAGATAGATAGATAGATAGATAGATAGATAGATAGATAGATAGATAGATAGATAGATAGATAGATAGATAGATAGATAGATAGATAGATAGATAGATAGATAGATAGATAGATAGATAGATAGATAGATAGATAGATAGATAGATAGATAGATAGATAGATAGATAGATAGATAGATAGATAGATAGATAGATAGATAGATAGATAGATAGATAGATAGATAGATAGATAGATAGATAGATAGATAGATAGATAGATAGATAGATAGATAGATAGATAGATAGATAGATAGATAGATAGATAGATAGATAGATAGATAGATAGATAGATAGATAGATAGATAGATAGATAGATAGATAGATAGATAGATAGATAGATAGATAGATAGATAGATAGATAGATAGATAGATAGATAGATAGATAGATAGATAGATAGATAGATAGATAGATAGATAGATAGATAGATAGATAGATAGATAGATAGATAGATAGATAGATAGATAGATAGATAGATAGATAGATAGATAGATAGATAGATAGATAGATAGATAGATAGATAGATAGATAGATAGATAGATAGATAGATAGATAGATAGATAGATAGATAGATAGATAGATAGATAGATAGATAGATAGATAGATAGATAGATAGATAGATAGATAGATAGATAGATAGATAGATAGATAGATAGATAGATAGATAGATAGATAGATAGATAGATAGATAGATAGATAGATAGATAGATAGATAGATAGATAGATAGATAGATAGATAGATAGATAGATAGATAGATAGATAGATAGATAGATAGATAGATAGATAGATAGATAGATAGATAGATAGATAGATAGATAGATAGATAGATAGATAGATAGATAGATAGATAGATAGATAGATAGATAGATAGATAGATAGATAGATAGATAGATAGATAGATAGATAGATAGATAGATAGATAGATAGATAGATAGATAGATAGATAGATAGATAGATAGATAGATAGATAGATAGATAGATAGATAGATAGATAGATAGATAGATAGATAGATAGATAGATAGATAGATAGATAGATAGATAGATAGATAGATAGATAGATAGATAGATAGATAGATAGATAGATAGATAGATAGATAGATAGATAGATAGATAGATAGATAGATAGATAGATAGATAGATAGATAGATAGATAGATAGATAGATAGATAGATAGATAGATAGATAGATAGATAGATAGATAGATAGATAGATAGATAGATAGATAGATAGATAGATAGATAGATAGATAGATAGATAGATAGATAGATAGATAGATAGATAGATAGATAGATAGATAGATAGATAGATAGATAGATAGATAGATAGATAGATAGATAGATAGATAGATAGATAGATAGATAGATAGATAGATAGATAGATAGATAGATAGATAGATAGATAGATAGATAGATAGATAGATAGATAGATAGATAGATAGATAGATAGATATGATAGATAGATAGATAGATAGATAGATAGATAGATAGATAGATAGATAGATAGATAGATAGATAGATAGATAGATAGATAGATAGATAGATAGATAGATAGATAGATAGATAGATAGATAGATAGATAGATAGATAGATAGATAGATAGATAGATAGATAGATAGATAGATAGATAGATAGATAGATAGATAGATAGATAGATAGATAGATAGATAGATAGATAGATAGATAGATAGATAGATAGATAGATAGATAGATAGATAGATAGATAGATAGATAGATAGATAGATAGATAGATAGATAGATAGATAGATAGATAGATAGATAGATAGATAGATAGATAGATAGATAGATAGATAGATAGATAGATAGATAGATAGATAGATAGATAGATAGATAGATAGATAGATAGATAGATAGATAGATAGATAGATAGATAGATAGATAGATAGATAGATAGATAGATAGATAGATAGATAGATAGATAGATAGATAGATAGATAGATAGATAGATAGATAGATAGATAGATAGATAGATAGATAGATAGATAGATAGATAGATAGATAGATAGATAGATAGATAGATAGATAGATAGATAGATAGATAGATAGATAGATAGATAGATAGATAGATAGATAGATAGATAGATAGATAGATAGATAGATAGATAGATAGATAGATAGATAGATAGATAGATAGATAGATAGATAGATAGATAGATAGATAGATAGATAGATAGATAGATAGATAGATAGATAGATAGATAGATAGATAGATAGATAGATAGATAGATAGATAGATAGATAGATAGATAGATAGATAGATAGATAGATAGATAGATAGATAGATAGATAGATAGATAGATAGATAGATAGATAGATAGATAGATAGATAGATAGATAGATAGATAGATAGATAGATAGATAGATAGATAGATAGATAGATAGATAGATAGATAGATAGATAGATAGATAGATAGATAGATAGATAGATAGATAGATAGATAGATAGATAGATAGATAGATAGATAGATAGATAGATAGATAGATAGATAGATAGATAGATAGATAGATAGATAGATAGATAGATAGATAGATAGATAGATAGATAGATAGATAGATAGATAGATAGATAGATAGATAGATAGATAGATAGATAGATAGATAGATAGATAGATAGATAGATAGATAGATAGATAGATAGATAGATAGATAGATAGATAGATAGATAGATAGATAGATAGATAGATAGATAGATAGATAGATAGATAGATAGATAGATAGATAGATAGATAGATAGATAGATAGATAGATAGATAGATAGATAGATAGATAGATAGATAGATAGATAGATAGATAGATAGATAGATAGATAGATAGATAGATAGATAGATAGATAGATAGATAGATAGATAGATAGATAGATAGATAGATAGATAGATAGATAGATAGATAGATAGATAGATAGATAGATAGATAGATAGATAGATAGATAGATAGATAGATAGATAGATAGATAGATAGATAGATAGATAGATAGATAGATAGATAGATAGATAGATAGATAGATAGATAGATAGATAGATAGATAGATAGATAGATAGATAGATAGATAGATAGATAGATAGATAGATAGATAGATAGATAGATAGATAGATAGATAGATAGATAGATAGATAGATAGATAGATAGATAGATAGATAGATAGATAGATAGATAGATAGATAGATAGATAGATAGATAGATAGATAGATAGATAGATAGATAGATAGATAGATAGATAGATAGATAGATAGATAGATAGATAGATAGATAGATAGATAGATAGATAGATAGATAGATAGATAGATAGATAGATAGATAGATAGATAGATAGATAGATAGATAGATAGATAGATAGATAGATAGATAGATAGATAGATAGATAGATAGATAGATAGATAGATAGATAGATAGATAGATAGATAGATAGATAGATAGATAGATAGATAGATAGATAGATAGATAGATAGATAGATAGATAGATAGATAGATAGATAGATAGATAGATAGATAGATAGATAGATAGATAGATAGATAGATAGATAGATAGATAGATAGATAGATAGATAGATAGATAGATAGATAGATAGATAGATAGATAGATAGATAGATAGATAGATAGATAGATAGATAGATAGATAGATAGATAGATAGATAGATAGATAGATAGATAGATAGATAGATAGATAGATAGATAGATAGATAGATAGATAGATAGATAGATAGATAGATAGATAGATAGATAGATAGATAGATAGATAGATAGATAGATAGATAGATAGATAGATAGATAGATAGATAGATAGATAGATAGATAGATAGATAGATAGATAGATAGATAGATAGATAGATAGATAGATAGATAGATAGATAGATAGATAGATAGATAGATAGATAGATAGATAGATAGATAGATAGATAGATAGATAGATAGATAGATAGATAGATAGATAGATAGATAGATAGATAGATAGATAGATAGATAGATAGATAGATAGATAGATAGATAGATAGATAGATAGATAGATAGATAGATAGATAGATAGATAGATAGATAGATAGATAGATAGATAGATAGATAGATAGATAGATAGATAGATAGATAGATAGATAGATAGATAGATAGATAGATAGATAGATAGATAGATAGATAGATAGATAGATAGATAGATAGATAGATAGATAGATAGATAGATAGATAGATAGATAGATAGATAGATAGATAGATAGATAGATAGATAGATAGATAGATAGATAGATAGATAGATAGATAGATAGATAGATAGATAGATAGATAGATAGATAGATAGATAGATAGATAGATAGATAGATAGATAGATAGATAGATAGATAGATAGATAGATAGATAGATAGATAGATAGATAGATAGATAGATAGATAGATAGATAGATAGATAGATAGATAGATAGATAGATAGATAGATAGATAGATAGATAGATAGATAGATAGATAGATAGATAGATAGATAGATAGATAGATAGATAGATAGATAGATAGATAGATAGATAGATAGATAGATAGATAGATAGATAGATAGATAGATAGATAGATAGATAGATAGATAGATAGATAGATAGATAGATAGATAGATAGATAGATAGATAGATAGATAGATAGATAGATAGATAGATAGATAGATAGATAGATAGATAGATAGATAGATAGATAGATAGATAGATAGATAGATAGATAGATAGATAGATAGATAGATAGATAGATAGATAGATAGATAGATAGATAGATAGATAGATAGATAGATAGATAGATAGATAGATAGATAGATAGATAGATAGATAGATAGATAGATAGATAGATAGATAGATAGATAGATAGATAGATAGATAGATAGATAGATAGATAGATAGATAGATAGATAGATAGATAGATAGATAGATAGATAGATAGATAGATAGATAGATAGATAGATAGATAGATAGA
>NC_134478.1:27327194-27504694 GCF_964194025.1 Convolutriloba macropyga | reverse complement strand
ATAGATAGATAGATAGATAGATAGATAGATAGATAGATAGATAGATAGATAGATAGATAGATAGATAGATAGATAGATAGATAGATAGATAGATAGATAGATAGATAGATAGATAGATAGATAGATAGATAGATAGATAGATAGATAGATAGATAGATAGATAGATAGATAGATAGATAGATAGATAGATAGATAGATAGATAGATAGATAGATAGATAGATAGATAGATAGATAGATAGATAGATAGATAGATAGATAGATAGATAGATAGATAGATAGATAGATAGATAGATAGATAGATAGATAGATAGATAGATAGATAGATAGATAGATAGATAGATAGATAGATAGATAGATAGATAGATAGATAGATAGATAGATAGATAGATAGATAGATAGATAGATAGATAGATAGATAGATAGATAGATAGATAGATAGATAGATAGATAGATAGATAGATAGATAGATAGATAGATAGATAGATAGATAGATAGATAGATAGATAGATAGATAGATAGATAGATAGATAGATAGATAGATAGATAGATAGATAGATAGATAGATAGATAGATAGATAGATAGATAGATAGATAGATAGATAGATAGATAGATAGATAGATAGATAGATAGATAGATAGATAGATAGATAGATAGATAGATAGATAGATAGATAGATAGATAGATAGATAGATAGATAGATAGATAGATAGATAGATAGATAGATAGATAGATAGATAGATAGATAGATAGATAGATAGATAGATAGATAGATAGATAGATAGATAGATAGATAGATAGATAGATAGATAGATAGATAGATAGATAGATAGATAGATAGATAGATAGATAGATAGATAGATAGATAGATAGATAGATAGATAGATAGATAGATAGATAGATAGATAGATAGATAGATAGATAGATAGATAGATAGATAGATAGATAGATAGATAGATAGATAGATAGATAGATAGATAGATAGATAGATAGATAGATAGATAGATAGATAGATAGATAGATAGATAGATAGATAGATAGATAGATAGATAGATAGATAGATAGATAGATAGATAGATAGATAGATAGATAGATAGATAGATAGATAGATAGATAGATAGATAGATAGATAGATAGATAGATAGATAGATAGATAGATAGATAGATAGATAGATAGATAGATAGATAGATAGATAGATAGATAGATAGATAGATAGATAGATAGATAGATAGATAGATAGATAGATAGATAGATAGATAGATAGATAGATAGATAGATAGATAGATAGATAGATAGATAGATAGATAGATAGATAGATAGATAGATAGATAGATAGATAGATAGATAGATAGATAGATAGATAGATAGATAGATAGATAGATAGATAGATAGATAGATAGATAGATAGATAGATAGATAGATAGATAGATAGATAGATAGATAGATAGATAGATAGATAGATAGATAGATAGATAGATAGATAGATAGATAGATAGATAGATAGATAGATAGATAGATAGATAGATAGATAGATAGATAGATAGATAGATAGATAGATAGATAGATAGATAGATAGATAGATAGATAGATAGATAGATAGATAGATAGATAGATAGATAGATAGATAGATAGATAGATAGATAGATAGATAGATAGATAGATAGATAGATAGATAGATAGATAGATAGATAGATAGATAGATAGATAGATAGATAGATAGATAGATAGATAGATAGATAGATAGATAGATAGATAGATAGATAGATAGATAGATAGATAGATAGATAGATAGATAGATAGATAGATAGATAGATAGATAGATAGATAGATAGATAGATAGATAGATAGATAGATAGATAGATAGATAGATAGATAGATAGATAGATAGATAGATAGATAGATAGATAGATAGATAGATAGATAGATAGATAGATAGATAGATAGATAGATAGATAGATAGATAGATAGATAGATAGATAGATAGATAGATAGATAGATAGATAGATAGATAGATAGATAGATAGATAGATAGATAGATAGATAGATAGATAGATAGATAGATAGATAGATAGATAGATAGATAGATAGATAGATAGATAGATAGATAGATAGATAGATAGATAGATAGATAGATAGATAGATAGATAGATAGATAGATAGATAGATAGATAGATAGATAGATAGATAGATAGATAGATAGATAGATAGATAGATAGATAGATAGATAGATAGATAGATAGATAGATAGATAGATAGATAGATAGATAGATAGATAGATAGATAGATAGATAGATAGATAGATAGATAGATAGATAGATAGATAGATAGATAGATAGATAGATAGATAGATAGATAGATAGATAGATAGATAGATAGATAGATAGATAGATAGATAGATAGATAGATAGATAGATAGATAGATAGATAGATAGATAGATAGATAGATAGATAGATAGATAGATAGATAGATAGATAGATAGATAGATAGATAGATAGATAGATAGATAGATAGATAGATAGATAGATAGATAGATAGATAGATAGATAGATAGATAGATAGATAGATAGATAGATAGATAGATAGATAGATAGATAGATAGATAGATAGATAGATAGATAGATAGATAGATAGATAGATAGATAGATAGATAGATAGATAGATAGATAGATAGATAGATAGATAGATAGATAGATAGATAGATAGATAGATAGATAGATAGATAGATAGATAGATAGATAGATAGATAGATAGATAGATAGATAGATAGATAGATAGATAGATAGATAGATAGATAGATAGATAGATAGATAGATAGATAGATAGATAGATAGATAGATAGATAGATAGATAGATAGATAGATAGATAGATAGATAGATAGATAGATAGATAGATAGATAGATAGATAGATAGATAGATAGATAGATAGATAGATAGATAGATAGATAGATAGATAGATAGATAGATAGATAGATAGATAGATAGATAGATAGATAGATAGATAGATAGATAGATAGATAGATAGATAGATAGATAGATAGATAGATAGATAGATAGATAGATAGATAGATAGATAGATAGATAGATAGATAGATAGATAGATAGATAGATAGATAGATAGATAGATAGATAGATAGATAGATAGATAGATAGATAGATAGATAGATAGATAGATAGATAGATAGATAGATAGATAGATAGATAGATAGATAGATAGATAGATAGATAGATAGATAGATAGATAGATAGATAGATAGATAGATAGATAGATAGATAGATAGATAGATAGATAGATAGATAGATAGATAGATAGATAGATAGATAGATAGATAGATAGATAGATAGATAGATAGATAGATAGATAGATAGATAGATAGATAGATAGATAGATAGATAGATAGATAGATAGATAGATAGATAGATAGATAGATAGATAGATAGATAGATAGATAGATAGATAGATAGATAGATAGATAGATAGATAGATAGATAGATAGATAGATAGATAGATAGATAGATAGATAGATAGATAGATAGATAGATAGATAGATAGATAGATAGATAGATAGATAGATAGATAGATAGATAGATAGATAGATAGATAGATAGATAGATAGATAGATAGATAGATAGATAGATAGATAGATAGATAGATAGATAGATAGATAGATAGATAGATAGATAGATAGATAGATAGATAGATAGATAGATAGATAGATAGATAGATAGATAGATAGATAGATAGATAGATAGATAGATAGATAGATAGATAGATAGATAGATAGATAGATAGATAGATAGATAGATAGATAGATAGATAGATAGATAGATAGATAGATAGATAGATAGATAGATAGATAGATAGATAGATAGATAGATAGATAGATAGATAGATAGATAGATAGATAGATAGATAGATAGATAGATAGATAGATAGATAGATAGATAGATAGATAGATAGATAGATAGATAGATAGATAGATAGATAGATAGATAGATAGATAGATAGATAGATAGATAGATAGATAGATAGATAGATAGATAGATAGATAGATAGATAGATAGATAGATAGATAGATAGATAGATAGATAGATAGATAGATAGATAGATAGATAGATAGATAGATAGATAGATAGATAGATAGATAGATAGATAGATAGATAGATAGATAGATAGATAGATAGATAGATAGATAGATAGATAGATAGATAGATAGATAGATAGATAGATAGATAGATAGATAGATAGATAGATAGATAGATAGATAGATAGATAGATAGATAGATAGATAGATAGATAGATAGATAGATAGATAGATAGATAGATAGATAGATAGATAGATAGATAGATAGATAGATAGATAGATAGATAGATAGATAGATAGATAGATAGATAGATAGATAGATAGATAGATAGATAGATAGATAGATAGATAGATAGATAGATAGATAGATAGATAGATAGATAGATAGATAGATAGATAGATAGATAGATAGATAGATAGATAGATAGATAGATAGATAGATAGATAGATAGATAGATAGATAGATAGATAGATAGATAGATAGATAGATAGATAGATAGATAGATAGATAGATAGATAGATAGATAGATAGATAGATAGATAGATAGATAGATAGATAGATAGATAGATAGATAGATAGATAGATAGATAGATAGATAGATAGATAGATAGATTAGATAGATAGATAGATAGATAGATAGATAGATAGATAGATAGATAGATAGATAGATAGATAGATAGATAGATAGATAGATAGATAGATAGATAGATAGATAGATAGATAGACAGATAGATAGATAGATAGATAGATAGATAGATAGATAGATAGATAGATAGATAGATAGATAGATAGATCTATAGATAGATCGATAGATAGATAGATAGATAGATAGATAGATAGATAGATAGATAGATAGATAGATAGATAGATAGATAGATAGATAGATAGATAGATAGATAGATAGATAGATAGATAGATAGATAGATAGATAGATAGATAGATAGATAGATAGATAGATAGATAGATAGATAGATAGATAGATAGATAGATAGATAGATAGATAGATAGATAGATAGATAGATAGATAGATAGATAGATAGATAGATAGATAGATAGATAGATAGATAGATAGATAGATAGATAGATAGATAGATAGATAGATAGATAGATAGATAGATAGATAGATAGATAGATAGATAGATAGATAGATAGATAGATAGATAGATAGATAGATAGATAGATAGATAGATAGATAGATAGATAGATAGATAGATAGATAGATAGATAGATAGATAGATAGATAGATAGATAGCTGGATAGATAGATAGATAGACAGATAGACAGATAGATAGATAGATAGATAGATAGATAGATAGATAGATAGATAGATAGATAGATAGATAGATAGATAGATAGATAGATAGATAGATAGATAGATAGATAGATAGATAGATAGATAGATAGATAGATAGATAGATAGATAGATAGATAGATAGATAGATAGATAGATAGATAGATAGATAGATAGATAGATAGATAGATAGATAGATAGATAGATAGATAGATAGATAGATAGATAGATAGATAGATAGATAGATAGATAGATAGATAGATAGATAGATAGATAGATAGATAGATAGATAGATAGATAGATAGATAGATAGATAGATAGATAGATAGATAGATAGATAGATAGATAGATAGATAGATAGATAGATAGATAGATAGATAGATAGATAGATAGATAGATAGATAGATAGATAGATAGATAGATAGATAGATAGATAGATAGATAGATAGATAGATAGATAGATAGATAGATAGATAGATAGATAGATAGATAGATAGATAGATAGATAGATAGATAGATAGATAGATAGATAGATAGATAGATAGATAGATAGATAGATAGATAGATAGATAGATAGATAGATAGATAGATAGATAGATAGATAGATAGATAGATAGATAGATAGATAGATAGATAGATAGATAGATAGATAGATAGATAGATAGATAGATAGATAGATAGATAGATAGATAGATAGATAGATAGATAGATAGATAGATAGATAGATAGATAGATAGATAGATAGATAGATAGATAGATAGATAGATAGATAGATAGATAGATAGATAGATAGATAGATAGATAGATAGATAGATAGATAGATAGATAGATAGATAGATAGATAGATAGATAGATAGATAGATAGATAGATAGATAGATAGATAGATAGATAGATAGATAGATAGATAGATAGATAGATAGATAGATAGATAGATAGATAGATAGATAGATAGATAGATAGATAGATAGATAGATAGATAGATAGATAGATAGATAGATAGATAGATAGATAGATAGATAGATAGATAGATAGATAGATAGATAGATAGATAGATAGATAGATAGATAGATAGATAGATAGATAGATAGATAGATAGATAGATAGATAGATAGATAGATAGATAGATAGATAGATAGATAGATAGATAGATAGATAGATAGATAGATAGATAGATAGATAGATAGATAGATAGATAGATAGATAGATAGATAGATAGATAGATAGATAGATAGATAGATAGATAGATAGATAGATAGATAGATAGATAGATAGATAGATAGATAGATAGATAGATAGATAGATAGATAGATAGATAGATAGATAGATAGATAGATAGATAGATAGATAGATAGATAGATAGATAGATAGATAGATAGATAGATAGATAGATAGATAGATAGATAGATAGATAGATAGATAGATAGATAGATAGATAGATAGATAGATAGATAGATAGATAGATAGATAGATAGATAGATAGATAGATAGATAGATAGATAGATAGATAGATAGATAGATAGATAGATAGATAGATAGATAGATAGATAGATAGATAGATAGATAGATAGATAGATAGATAGATAGATAGATAGATAGATAGATAGATAGATAGATAGATAGATAGATAGATAGATAGATAGATAGATAGATAGATAGATAGATAGATAGATAGATAGATAGATAGATAGATAGATAGATAGATAGATAGATAGATAGATAGATAGATAGATAGATAGATAGATAGATAGATAGATAGATAGATAGATAGATAGATAGATAGATAGATAGATAGATAGATAGATAGATAGATAGATAGATAGATAGATAGATAGATAGATAGATAGATAGATAGATAGATAGATAGATAGATAGATAGATAGATAGATAGATAGATAGATAGATAGATAGATAGATAGATAGATAGATAGATAGATAGATAGATAGATAGATAGATAGATAGATAGATAGATAGATAGATAGATAGATAGATAGATAGATAGATAGATAGATAGATAGATAGATAGATAGATAGATAGATAGATAGATAGATAGATAGATAGATAGATAGATAGATAGATAGATAGATAGATAGATAGATAGATAGATAGATAGATAGATAGATAGATAGATAGATAGATAGATAGATAGATAGATAGATAGATAGATAGATAGATAGATAGATAGATAGATAGATAGATAGATAGATAGATAGATAGATAGATAGATAGATAGATAGATAGATAGATAGATAGATAGATAGATAGATAGATAGATAGATAGATAGATAGATAGATAGATAGATAGATAGATAGATAGATAGATAGATAGATAGATAGATAGATAGATAGATAGATAGATAGATAGATAGATAGATAGATAGATAGATAGATAGATAGATAGATAGATAGATAGATAGATAGATAGATAGATAGATAGATAGATAGATAGATAGATAGATAGATAGATAGATAGATAGATAGATAGATAGATAGATAGATAGATAGATAGATAGATAGATAGATAGATAGATAGATAGATAGATAGATAGATAGATAGATAGATAGATAGATAGATAGATAGATAGATAGATAGATAGATAGATAGATAGATAGATAGATAGATAGATAGATAGATAGATAGATAGATAGATAGATAGATAGATAGATAGATAGATAGATAGATAGATAGATAGATAGATAGATAGATAGATAGATAGATAGATAGATAGATAGATAGATAGATAGATAGATAGATAGATAGATAGATAGATAGATAGATAGATAGATAGATAGATAGATAGATAGATAGATAGATAGATAGATAGATAGATAGATAGATAGATAGATAGATAGATAGATAGATAGATAGATAGATAGATAGATAGATAGATAGATAGATAGATAGATAGATAGATAGATAGATAGATAGATAGATAGATAGATAGATAGATAGATAGATAGATAGATAGATAGATAGATAGATAGATAGATAGATAGATAGATAGATAGATAGATAGATAGATAGATAGATAGATAGATAGATAGATAGATAGATAGATAGATAGATAGATAGATAGATAGATAGATAGATAGATAGATAGATAGATAGATAGATAGATAGATAGATAGATAGATAGATAGATAGATAGATAGATAGATAGATAGATAGATAGATAGATAGATAGATAGATAGATAGATAGATAGATAGATAGATAGATAGATAGATAGATAGATAGATAGATAGATAGATAGATAGATAGATAGATAGATAGATAGATAGATAGATAGATAGATAGATAGATAGATAGATAGATAGATAGATAGATAGATAGATAGATAGATAGATAGATAGATAGATAGATAGATAGATAGATAGATAGATAGATAGATAGATAGATAGATAGATAGATAGATAGATAGATAGATAGATAGATAGATAGATAGATAGATAGATAGATAGATAGATAGATAGATAGATAGATAGATAGATAGATAGATAGATAGATAGATAGATAGATAGATAGATAGATAGATAGATAGATAGATAGATAGATAGATAGATAGATAGATAGATAGATAGATAGATAGATAGATAGATAGATAGATAGATAGATAGATAGATAGATAGATAGATAGATAGATAGATAGATAGATAGATAGATAGATAGATAGATAGATAGATAGATAGATAGATAGATAGATAGATAGATAGATAGATAGATAGATAGATAGATAGATAGATAGATAGATAGATAGATAGATAGATAGATAGATAGATAGATAGATAGATAGATAGATAGATAGATAGATAGATAGATAGATAGATAGATAGATAGATAGATAGATAGATAGATAGATAGATAGATAGATAGATAGATAGATAGATAGATAGATAGATAGATAGATAGATAGATAGATAGATAGATAGATAGATAGATAGATAGATAGATAGATAGATAGATAGATAGATAGATAGATAGATAGATAGATAGATAGATAGATAGATAGAATAGATAGATAGATAGATAGATAGATAGATAGATAGATAGATAGATAGATAGATAGATAGATAGATAGATAGATAGATAGATAGATAGATAGATAGATAGATAGATAGATAGATAGATAGATAGATAGATAGATAGATAGATAGATAGATAGATAGATAGATAGATAGATAGATAGATAGATAGATAGATAGATAGATAGATAGATAGATAGATAGATAGATAGATAGATAGATAGATAGATAGATAGATAGATAGATAGATAGATAGATAGATAGATAGATAGATAGATAGATAGATAGATAGATAGATAGATAGATAGATAGATAGATAGATAGATAGATAGATAGATAGATAGATAGATAGATAGATAGATAGATAGATAGATAGATAGATAGATAGATAGATAGATAGATAGATAGATAGATAGATAGATAGATAGATAGATAGATAGATAGATAGATAGATAGATAGATAGATAGATAGATAGATAGATAGATAGATAGATAGATAGATAGATAGATAGATAGATAGATAGATAGATAGATAGATAGATAGATAGATAGATAGATAGATAGATAGATAGATAGATAGATAGATAGATAGATAGATAGATAGATAGATAGATAGATAGATAGATAGATAGATAGATAGATAGATAGATAGATAGATAGATAGATAGATAGATAGATAGATAGATAGATAGATAGATAGATAGATAGATAGATAGATAGATAGATAGATAGATAGATAGATAGATAGATAGATAGATAGATAGATAGATAGATAGATAGATAGATAGATAGATAGATAGATAGATAGATAGATAGATAGATAGATAGATAGATAGATAGATAGATAGATAGATAGATAGATAGATAGATAGATAGATAGATAGATAGATAGATAGATAGATAGATAGATAGATAGATAGATAGATAGATAGATAGATAGATAGATAGATAGATAGATAGATAGATAGATAGATAGATAGATAGATAGATAGATAGATAGATAGATAGATAGATAGATAGATAGATAGATAGATAGATAGATAGATAGATAGATAGATAGATAGATAGATAGATAGATAGATAGATAGATAGATAGATAGATAGATAGATAGATAGATAGATAGATAGATAGATAGATAGATAGATAGATAGATAGATAGATAGATAGATAGATAGATAGATAGATAGATAGATAGATAGATAGATAGATAGATAGATAGATAGATAGATAGATAGATAGATAGATAGATAGATAGATAGATAGATAGATAGATAGATAGATAGATAGATAGATAGATAGATAGATAGATAGATAGATAGATAGATAGATAGATAGATAGATAGATAGATAGATAGATAGATAGATAGATAGATAGATAGATAGATAGATAGATAGATAGATAGATAGATAGATAGATAGATAGATAGATAGATAGATAGATAGATAGATAGATAGATAGATAGATAGATAGATAGATAGATAGATAGATAGATAGATAGATAGATAGATAGATAGATAGATAGATAGATAGATAGATAGATAGATAGATAGATAGATAGATAGATAGATAGATAGATAGATAGATAGATAGATAGATAGATAGATAGATAGATAGATAGATAGATAGATAGATAGATAGATAGATAGATAGATAGATAGATAGATAGATAGATAGATAGATAGATAGATAGATAGATAGATAGATAGATAGATAGATAGATAGATAGATAGATAGATAGATAGATAGATAGATAGATAGATAGATAGATAGATAGATAGATAGATAGATAGATAGATAGATAGATAGATAGATAGATAGATAGATAGATAGATAGATAGATAGATAGATAGATAGATAGATAGATAGATAGATAGATAGATAGATAGATAGATAGATAGATAGATAGATAGATAGATAGATAGATAGATAGATAGATAGATAGGTATATAGATAGATAGATAGATAGATAGATAGATAGATAGATAGATAGATAGATAGATAGATAGATAGATAGATAGATAGATAGATAGATAGATAGATAGATAGATAGATAGATAGATAGATAGATAGATAGATAGATAGATAGATAGATAGATAGATAGATAGATAGATAGATAGATAGATAGATAGATAGATAGATAGATAGATAGATAGATAGATAGATAGATAGATAGATAGATAGATAGATAGATAGATAGATAGATAGATAGATAGATAGATAGATAGATAGATAGATAGATAGATAGATAGATAGATAGATAGATAGATAGATAGATAGATAGATAGATAGATAGATAGATAGATAGATAGATAGATAGATAGATAGATAGATAGATAGATAGATAGATAGATAGATAGATAGATAGATAGATAGATAGATAGATAGATAGATAGATAGATAGATAGATAGATAGATAGATAGATAGATAGATAGATAGATAGATAGATAGATAGATAGATAGATAGATAGATAGATAGATAGATAGATAGATAGATAGATAGATAGATAGATAGATAGATAGATAGATAGATAGATAGATAGATAGATAGATAGATAGATAGATAGATAGATAGATAGATAGATAGATAGATAGATAGATAGATAGATAGATAGATAGATAGATAGATAGATAGATAGATAGATAGATAGATAGATAGATAGATAGATAGATAGATAGATAGATAGATAGATAGATAGATAGATAGATAGATAGATAGATAGATAGATAGATAGATAGATAGATAGATAGATAGATAGATAGATAGATAGATAGATAGATAGATAGATAGATAGATAGATAGATAGATAGATAGATAGATAGATAGATAGATAGATAGATAGATAGATAGATAGATATAGATAGATAGATAGATAGATAGATAGATAGATAGATAGATAGATAGATAGATAGATAGATAGATAGATAGATAGATAGATAGATAGATAGATAGATAGATAGATAGATAGATAGATAGATAGATAGATAGATAGATAGATAGATAGATAGATAGATAGATAGATAGATAGATAGATAGATAGATAGATAGATAGATAGATAGATAGATAGATAGATAGATAGATAGATAGATAGATAGATAGATAGATAGATAGATAGATAGATAGATAGATAGATAGATAGATAGATAGATAGATAGATAGATAGATAGATAGATAGATAGATAGATAGATAGATAGATAGATAGATAGATAGATAGATAGATAGATAGATAGATAGATAGATAGATAGATAGATAGATAGATAGATAGATAGATAGATAGATAGATAGATAGATAGATAGATAGATAGATAGATAGATAGATAGATAGATAGATAGATAGATAGATAGATAGATAGATAGATAGATAGATAGATAGATAGATAGATAGATAGATAGATAGATAGATAGATAGATAGATAGATAGATAGATAGATAGATAGATAGATAGATAGATAGATAGATAGATAGATAGATAGATAGATAGATAGATAGATAGATAGATAGATAGATAGATAGATAGATAGATAGATAGATAGATAGATAGATAGATAGATAGATAGATAGATAGATAGATAGATAGATAGATAGATAGATAGATAGATAGATAGATAGATAGATAGATAGATAGATAGATAGATAGATAGATAGATAGATAGATAGATAGATAGATAGATAGATAGATAGATAGATAGATAGATAGATAGATAGATAGATAGATAGATAGATAGATAGATAGATAGATAGATAGATAGATAGATAGATAGATAGATAGATAGATAGATAGATAGATAGATAGATAGATAGATAGATAGATAGATAGATAGATAGATAGATAGATAGATAGATAGATAGATAGATAGATAGATAGATAGATAGATAGATAGATAGATAGATAGATAGATAGATAGATAGATAGATAGATAGATAGATAGATAGATAGATAGATAGATAGATAGATAGATAGATAGATAGATAGATAGATAGATAGATAGATAGATAGATAGATAGATAGATAGATAGATAGATAGATAGATAGATAGATAGATAGATAGATAGATAGATAGATAGATAGATAGATAGATAGATAGATAGATAGATAGATAGATAGATAGATAGATAGATAGATAGATAGATAGATAGATAGATAGATAGATAGATAGATAGATAGATAGATAGATAGATAGATAGATAGATAGATAGATAGATAGATAGATAGATAGATAGATAGATAGATAGATAGATAGATAGATAGATAGATAGATAGATAGATAGATAGATAGATAGATAGATAGATAGATAGATAGATAGATAGATAGATAGATAGATAGATAGATAGATAGATAGATAGATAGATAGATAGATAGATAGATAGATAGATAGATAGATAGATAGATAGATAGATAGATAGATAGATAGATAGATAGATAGATAGATAGATAGATAGATAGATAGATAGATAGATAGATAGATAGATAGATAGATAGATAGATAGATAGATAGATAGATAGATAGATAGATAGATAGATAGATAGATAGATAGATAGATAGATAGATAGATAGATAGATAGATAGATAGATAGATAGATAGATAGATAGATAGATAGATAGATAGATAGATAGATAGATAGATAGATAGATAGATAGATAGATAGATAGATAGATAGATAGATAGATAGATAGATAGATAGATAGATAGATAGATAGATAGATAGATAGATAGATAGATAGATAGATAGATAGATAGATAGATAGATAGATAGATAGATAGATAGATAGATAGATAGATAGATAGATAGATAGATAGATAGATAGATAGATAGATAGATAGATAGATAGATAGATAGATAGATAGATAGATAGATAGATAGATAGATAGATAGATAGATAGATAGATAGATAGATAGATAGATAGATAGATAGATAGATAGATAGATAGATAGATAGATAGATAGATAGATAGATAGATAGATAGATAGATAGATAGATAGATAGATAGATAGATAGATAGATAGATAGATAGATAGATAGATAGATAGATAGATAGATAGATAGATAGATAGATAGATAGATAGATAGATAGATAGATAGATAGATAGATAGATAGATAGATAGATAGATAGATAGATAGATAGATAGATAGATAGATAGATAGATAGATAGATAGATAGATAGATAGATAGATAGATAGATAGATAGATAGATAGATAGATAGATAGATAGATAGATAGATAGATAGATATAGCTTCAAAAATTATCCTAAAAACACTAAAGAAAAAGGAATAAAGAAGCATAATAATGCTAGGCACTTAGATTATTATGATGCATTAATGCATAATACACAGAGAACAGTAGATGAATGCAAAATACAAAAAGATGGCGATAACAAGACAACAACAAAAACAAGTAAGATTCGTTTAATTATATTTGATGATAAAAGGTTTTATGTAAACAATATAAAAAGTTATCCTCATGATGAGAATCTATATTTATTCAAAAGAGATTTAATAAAAAAGATTAATACTACTCCAATAGAGCTATTATTAAAATTAGGGTTAGATGTAAGTAAAGAATCATTAGAATCGTTCATAGATAATATTAAAGAATTAACCATCAATGATGATAGAAAGTTAATCCTTGCCGCCATTACACTATATAATGATTTATTATAATTACAAAAAATGACTAAACTAGAAACACTTATAGAATTAAATAATCTAGAAAAACAAAACAGAAGAAATAGATTAGAAGATAATTTAAAACGGCAGGAATATTATGGTGAAATAGAAGAGTTATTTGATCCTTTAACTAAAACACTAAATGCAAACAATGAAACATGGCTAGCTCATAATGCACACAATCTAGCATTAAGTGAACAAACATTGAGAGCAATAGATTGGCAAAATCAAGAGTTAGATAAACAAACTAAGACGTGTTCTGAGCTTACCTTTATTAGGCTACTTCTGGAACTGTCTTATGGTTGTCTCAAGAACAAGGTGTACTCTTAAGGTTTACCTGACTAACTAAAGTTCTATATCTTTAGTCTGTTACTCTTCTATCTAAGCTTCAGTAGACAGTGCACGGGCCCCAATGCTAAAGTCTAACGTATATATCAATACAAAACAAGAGCGGAGTAGAGAGAGAGAAATATACTTTTTTATTATATCAGTTGGTGAACTGGTACTGACTAAATAACTTTCTCTTCTGAGAAGAGGGGTAAATGGGTAAACATCTAAAGGAAAGAAAGGAAAAGATATTATTCCCTTTTTATCCAATCAGGGAAGAGTATTTTCAGTCTTTATTTATTTAAATAATAAAATCTTTCAAATAGTTCTTTCTGGAAGTCTTATTTGACTCCATCTGTTCGGGGTTTCGAGTTTTTTGAAAGTCTCTTGTACATTCTAATAAGTCAATTTCTCTTTTTTCTCTCTGAAGGATTTTCTTTCTTGTTATTTTTACTGTAGATTTCTTGTGTTTTGTTATAAATATACAATTTTATGAATATGGAATTTTGATGAGTTGATAGTTGTGGAGGGAGGGTATACTGTTAGATGTTCTTTAATGTACATATTGTTTTAAATTTCGTATGTATCGGCCAAATGAGTGTCAAAGTATGTGACTTCATTTGTGTGTGGCTGATCATTTTGGAGTACATCTAGGCTGTGGCTGCGATTATGTATTTTGTTAGCCGTTAATTTTAGTTGTTCAAAATCAATCGGTGGAGGGTTTTGCCTATCTAGTAGTTTTGATGTTGTATTGGTAATAAGTGTCTGTGTTCGTTATTTTTTGAAGGATTTGGGATTTCATATGGTTTAGGTTGCTGAAGTGGTATAGGTGTTTCATATGGGTGGTTGTGGAATAAACTATTATGTTGTTCAACTTTTGGTGCACTAGGGACAGGTGCTGGTAAATTGTTTCCGATGCATTGGTATGCCGGGGGTGGTGTGATTAGTTGTGGTAATATTGATGGTAGTTTATTCTCTTTGATTGTTTCTAAGGGTTCTAGTTTAAATGGTTCTGGTTTATATTTCCTTTCTGGTAATGGTGGTTTCTGTATCTTTTTTGTTGGTTCTAAAGTTCGTAATTGTAATCCGCTTTCTGTTCTACGGATTGTTGTGTTATAATGTTTATAATTTGTATCAACGTAGATTTCTGTTGGTATTTCATTGTTGTTATGGTTTGACATTGTTACTTCTGCCGAATGTCTACGAAAGGTGGGTTTACTTTTTCTTGTTTTGTTGTTTAAGTTTCCATAAGGGGAATTGTTATCGTCACTGTCGTCATGTGTGTTTTCTTCTTGTATCTGTGCTACTAGTTGTGTAAGTGTTTGTGAAAATATTGCAAAGATTCCGGTTAGTAGTATTTTTGTTATGCTTGCTTGTTTTCCGATTGCTTTGTTAATGGCAAAAGCGTTATAGAATTTAATAATAAGATTTGTTATGAATAATATCATGCTAATCATAGCATAAATAATAGCCATTTTCTCTAATATGTACCATGGCCAACCAAAGATGGTGAGAATTTGGTCTTTCAGCAATGCGCCGTCAAAAACTTCTGTCCAGTTTACGCTAGGTTGGTCGATCTGAAAGTTATATCCATTGATATTCAAATCTCGTAGCCATTTTAGTGATTGTTCGTAATTTTTATATGTTTGTAATAAACCTAATTGTTCGAGCTCTAAAAGTTTTAGTGCATTAGCTGACGGTGCGTCTTGTAATGGTTTTTCACGGTCTCTCATGTATTCATGTAATAGATCTCTTTTTCGTTCTTGTACTAATTGTTCTTTACTGTAGATTCCACTTTCTGTTAGACTTGCTTTACTAAACATATTGTCTAATATTATTTTTTCAGGTGATATAGTGTTTAGCATGGTTTCAACTTTGACTGGATACGGTGTTAATCTATATCGTGATGCTCCTTCCGTATCTATAGATATGAGTTGATCAAAAATACTATGTGAACATGGTACCTTTTTTGCCCAAAGATATGTTTGGCGTGTGAGTTGATGTACACACTGTACTCTGTTTTTGTATAGGATTGGTATTTTATCATAGCATTCGCGTGTTTGTACGCATAGTGGTGATGATTTCTTTGCACATTTGTACATTTTCATAACGTTTACTTCTTCTTGTTTTACAAAGATCGATCTGTCTCCTGTAAGGATGTATCCTAGAAGTGGTGTGTTCTTCTGTACTTGTGTTAGTGTTAACTGTCGTAGATTTCTGGTTTGTTCGCAAATTTGTGAATAGAATTCTATTGCTTTTAAACTGATTCTCGAATATATGTTACTCATATATAAGTCCATTTTCATATTTAAGTGCGTGTTTTCGTTAACAAAATCGTAAAAAAATTGGTTGTTATCTTCATCTTCATAGCGCGTAAGTGTTGAGGTGATTTCTTTTGGTGTTATTTTTATGAATTTTTCATCATCAAATTTATCTTTCTTTATTGTTACTTTCTGTCCTGTATGCTTATCAAAGCCATATTCATATATTATGTAAATATCATCATATTCTGTATTATGTAAGGGTTGTATTGATCCGCATTCGTGTTCAACTATTGGATATATTTCAAATCGTGTTGCTATTGAGGCTGTTTTGTTTAATATTATTTTTTCTTGTATATCTGGTTTTTGTACTGTTGTCCATTCAGCGTTTGTTTCTATCCAATATTGGTCTTGGTACTTTACCATGAATGCATCAAATCTGATCAGTTCAAATAATTGACAATGTGTTTGTGGTTCCCAAAATATTGTTGCTTTTGTAAAAGGTGTCGGTTGGCATTCTCCTTTGCGGAGATCGCATGGTAGTTTTGTTCCCATGTACGAGATTTCTTCCGTATCAAGGTTTAGTATGAGTGATAGTTCTTTGATTTCTAATGTCCAATCTAATATGTCTATTCTGTTTTGTTTTCTTACTCCGGTTAAACAGTTTGATTGTGCGTTTTTATTGCGGATGGCATCCATGTTGGGTTTGTAGTCATACACTATTCTGCCATATGGTGGTACCATAGGGGTATCTAAATGAAATTGTATTCTGCCTTGGAGGTCTTCAATTCTCTTTTGTAATGGTGGGTTAGCTATGTAATTGAATGATATGTTGTATCTTGTTGGTTTATATTCTGTGTTTTTCAATAAGTTAAGTCTGGAGAGTTCGTTACGAACTTCGTCCGGGTCTAATGTTCTTGTTCTTTGTGCGTCTGATACATAATTGCTAGGTCGGTTTGCTCTAATGTAGTTGGTGAGTTGTGAACACCATTCTACTCGTTCTTTAATCGTTCCTGCAACTGCGTATGCTTTAATTTCTACTGCTTGTGCTTTTGATAACAGTTGAACTTCTGTTTTTTTCATATCTAAATCTAGTGGTTTAAACTTGCATGTACTAATTTTGTTTAGTTCGTAGTACTTTACATTCGTAATTTCCTCTGCGTCGCAATCGTAATGTTCAATAAAAATATCTTGAGGTCCGATTGCTGAGCCGTTTATGTTTTGTCCTGTTAATTCTATGTAGTCTTCCTTTGTTTGACGTTTTTGTCTTTTATTGTTTAGTTGGAATTTTTCTAGAATACTGTTTGTGAGATGTTCTCTATAGAAATTCCAGTTTCTTGTCCATTTATCAATAGCTATGTTCCACATTTCTTCATAGTCTGAACTGTTTTTAAAATTTTCTAATGCTGTGTCATTATAAATGTGTTTGATTGAATTTGAGTCTGCTGTTAATTCTGTTTGATTGTCAGATACGTGATTCATGAGTTTGTTGAGGTTTTCGCGTTCTATTGTGTTTGATGTATGTATTTTTATTTTGTTTTTATTTTTTATGTTTTTGGTATGTTTATCCATTCTTTCGTTGATGCGGTCTTTAATATGTTCTTTTAGTTTGTTTTGTACCTTATATTGTGATTGTATTTGTGTGTCTATTTTCATATAAGTAATTATTATTATTATTATTATTATTATTATTAATATTAATATTATGGAATTTAATTGAAACGGCATGTGTACGATAATCCTGTATGAGTATTGTAAAATGTTGCAAAACCTAAAGTTTGTTTAGTGTATCTATCAAACTTATAAACAAAGTCAATACAAATAAACGGTGCTGGTGTCGTTGTTGTTACTATAGAGGGTGTTGTTGCATGAAATGGATGATTGAATATCGTATCGTATTTAATCGTTGTATTAAATTTTGGTTCTAGAGATGGTGTTGCTAGAACTTCAAGTGCTGAATTTCGTTGGCGATGTGTTAGATTTAAGGTATTTGTAAGTCTACTTCTTGACCAATTTGTAAGAGTATCTCCAAAATTATTTGGTCCGTATAATGGTGGAGGTGGATTCCAGGTCTTATGATCTAATGGAAAAAGATATGTATGATCATTAGTTCTACTTAAAGTAGGGGGGTTTGGATTTAGTACTGGTGTTGCTCTAGTTCTACCGGGGTGACTTGATGCTAATCTTAATTCGGGTATAAATGATGCTGGTGAGAGTATTGTATTTCGTGGTGGTTGTAGAGAGTTTGTTACTTCTACTCGTGGTACGCTGACTGAGGTGTTCGAGGAGGAAGATTGTTGTGATCTATTTGGTGTAGTGTTCGTACTTATCGTATTTTGCGGTGAAATGCTGACCAAATTGAACTATGTGGTGAGTGTATTGGTTGTACACGAAAATTGTCTTGTACGAAATTGAAATCTTGTCTTTGTTGAAATGTAGGTGGTAGAAATGGATTTGCTCTTAATTCAGATGATGTAGGTTTTGGGATAGTATTAACACTTGAATGATCGCTAGGTGAACTGATATTAAAATTATGTAGTGTTGGTGTTCGGGTTGGTGTTCCGGTTGGTGTTCCGGTTCGACTTGGTGGTTCTGATTGTCCGGCTTCTATGGGTCTTATTATATTTGATTCTATATCAGTAGAGTCGTATGAGACTAATGTAGAATCTTGTGTAGGAAATGAGAGTGATGCTCTACGTCTGCCTCTTAATAGGTGTCTAGTTTCTGTTCTCTCACGCCGTACTGTATACGGGTTTTCGTTTATAGGGTCTGTATCGTCTATCTCAGGCGATGTTGGTATATTTGTTAGATCTGTTACTTCGTTATGATGTGGTTGTTCTTGAGTATTGTTACGGTTACTATTATTATTTGATGACGCAATTTTTGCTGATTTTTAATTATTTAAGCTCCGGAACCAGGTCCGTGTGGTGGGACTTGCATATATGGTGGTGTTAATATCAGTACTGGTATTAGTTCTTGTTGTGGTTGGTGTGTTTGTGCTCCTATATTCGATATCCAAATTTCGTTATGTTGTAATCTTAGGTTTAGTTGGTATATTACAATGTTGCCTTAAAATGGTGATTCTGCAGGAAATCCAATTTGTAGATAGAATTTCTGTGTATGTAACGTGTGATATATAGATTCTTCTATATCTGGGTTTGTATCAATTTTTATGGATTTATAAAGGTTTCTATTAAACTTAAGCACATGCGTACTAGGAAATAGATAACTATAGCAATTTTAATAAATTTAAATATTTCCAGTTCTACAATATCTATGTTTGTTTTACATATGTGGTATATATCAGGATGTATTTCGTGCATTGAATTATTGTACTGGTGGGCTTGCATATACTACTCTGCGATTTCTAATTACTTCATGTATTGTGACAATCGCTAGATACGTGGATATTACTACAATGCAAGGTACTAAGAAGATAGTGAGAAATAATATTATTTTATTTAATATTAAATAGAGTGTTACTAATGTTTCTGAGAAATCAATTGTTGAAACTTATAAACGAGTGTTGGTATTTGGAAAAGACTTTTCAATGCTGCACTGGAAAATGACAGTTATTTTCTTGTGTAACTGACACTTAACGGTGTCGCACTGTTTGTATGAAATTTAAATTTACTGGTACACTACTATAACGATAATCGGTATCATATTATTTGTTAGGCTTTTAGTTTATCGTCTACCAGTTCAATAGCGTCTTTTTTACAAACAACTATGAAAACTGTGTTTAGTTTGTTAATATCAACACATGTATCTGTGTGTATTTGTTGTTCTATTGTTTGGAATTCTGTAATAGTTTCGTTACAAGGTGTTATGTCTTTCAACCATTCAAAATGTTTTTCTCCCCAAAAGAGTTTTACTTCTTGTCCGGTTTCTGTTATTCCTTCAATTATGAATAAATAGTCTCTAGTTGAAACTTTACAATCAGTTGTTGTGATACTGTCGTTATCAAAATGTATATGACTATTTAAAGGAAATTTGAGCTGAGTAAATTTGTCTCTTTGTACTTTTATTTTTATACAAAGTTGGTTTTTGTTTAAAGAGTGCATAAACTCTGATGCTGCTAACATTGGTGGTTTTTCATCACAGTGATATGTATAGTGGTGTATTAACCGCTCTGAAATGAAATTAAAGTAATTCAGTTTACCTGTGAGGTTGCGTTGTTGTGCAATTGAGTGTTGTAGATAAACTTGTATTCTGAAAGTTGAATATTGAAAAATAGTTTATCTTCTTTTTCAAGTTTGATATTATAGAAACTTGAAAAGAAATTTGTTGAGATAGAAACATTTTTGAATGATTGAAAATAGAAAATTTTTGAAAGTTGAGAAAATTTTTGAAATTTGGATATACAATTTCTGTTTTTCAGCTTAGCTGAAACTTTTCACAATTTTTTCAATTTTTTCAAGTCAGTTTTGCAGTTGTGGATTGTACGAGGCAAAATCAGAATTGTGGTTTTTACTTTCTCGTTTCTGGTTCTCTACAATGTTTCTGACATTTACATATCTTCCGTTTTTTATATTTTGGTTGTCAATTTTAAAAATTACTAGGACTAATTAGAATGTTAGATTCCGATTTCTTGAATCGGATTCACTTCTGAAATTCTCCAGATCTTTTTGTTCTCCAGATGTTGTTTATTCTTCGTAATTGGTGTATTGGTATGAAGTTTATTATATTTGATTGTAGTTGGCGTGTTACCATCATGGTATGTTATGGTAATTAGTCTCATGTTGGTGCCGACTTTGTCGTTGGCTTTTGTTTTGAAGTAGCTTCTTTTGATCATTGGCATGGTTCGTGGCGTCAGTTTGCACCAAGGGATTTGGTGCAAAAATGACTAGTTACTGAAAAGGTATTATTGTTAATTGGATATGTTGTTGCAATCTTCTGCAATTTTGCAACTTTGCAATGTGAATTGGTAGTTGGTACTAATGGTACAAAAAGCTTTGTTTAAGAAGCATTGACGTAATCGAAATGTTCTTTCAACTACTAATGGTCTTGGTAAGACCAATCTTTTTGTATTCACCATCTGTCTATGGTGTTGGTAAATGTTAATTGGTTTGACATTTCACTTTTTGTTACTAATTGCGTTTGCTAAGAGACAGTGTGTCTCAGTGAATTGTTTAACATTCTTGTCATCTTCTTGTGGATGTTGTCAATTTATAATTTATCTTTCATTAATGATGTCTTTTATTTATGATGTCTTTGTTGGGTTTTAGTGATTAAAGAGCTACAGTTTGAGTTATCTCTAATTAGGAGGACTAATGATGTGTATGACGTTAGTTGAATGACGTTAGTTGATAACGTCCTCTTTTCACTAACGTCCGTATTTTCACTAATGAGATGTATGGCGTCCGTATTTGGTATGACGTGTGTATGTATGACGTATTCTGTTCTGTGCAAAAAAAGGTGCACTGCGGGTTGACCGTTCATAGTATCGGAGGTCTAATTAGCCGAATGATTATATTTTAGTTCAAGTTTCATTTGGCCGAATGTCAGATAGCCGAGTGTGTAATTATGGATGTAGGATGTGTATATTAGGATTGTGAATGGGTGTATTATCCACTTATGAGGATATATGTATTCAAAGATAACGTGTATGACGGTTAATGTGTATTTTAGATCCTGATGTTGGAGATTACTGGATGGGTGGTTGGATATTACTGGATTTCTGGATTAATGTTATTACGTGTTATTATGAGGATTGTTATTACATTACATTCTGTTATTCTCGTTACATGACATCGAATTACATTGTTATTCTCATTACACTCTGAACAGAAGTTATTCTTTTGTTTAGGTGAACATATTCGTTTATTCGATACGTTACTCTATTTTTAGATGTGTTTCCTTTTATTAGTCAGTACTCGTTATTTTTAGCTTCCGTTTCTGTTACTAGTTTTTACCATTTGTCCTGTTATTAATTATTTGTTGCTATTTTTTACTCTTTTCCTATCGTTGTTGTTTGTTATTTCTAATCTCTCCTTTTTTATATTTATTAATGTGTGTGTGAATGTCGACTTCTTCAAAATATCTATTCCATTCCATGAGGTGGATAGATCCTCGGTCCTGTGGATAGCTGATTTGCTCTTGATTACTTGTTAATTGAATATTTGTTTTTTTGTTTGATTGTTTACTGTTAATATCAATTATCTCGAAACGTCTATTCCAGTTCTAAGCTTGTGAACATCAAATAAAATATACCATTTGTGTTTTGAATTTTTTGTTTTTGAGTTTTTGTTTATATGAAAAATTACCTTTTTGACAATCATAGTTGAGGTTTCAAGGGCTACTATCAAAACCGATTTCTGTTAGAATATCCTGCATGGATATGTTTTATTTGTTATTTGTTGTTTGAATCTTTGTTATTTGTTTTTATTGATGACAATGGTTATCGATGACAATGGTTATCCACGATATTGGTTATCGATGGCAATAGTGGCTGTGTGTCTGGGTGAACGTTTGCTAACTGATGGTTTGTCAGAGGATGTATCTCAGAAGATGTTAGATAATGTACGTTCAAACTTCCAGTGTTACAAAACAGTTTGATCGCCTTTATGTTTTTATATTTTGTTAATTTAGATGAAGTATTCACTAAAAGGTGTTAGAATATTTGGTAATGATTGTTCCCAAAGATGTTTGTGAAATTTATGAAATTTGAATATCGGGGTTTATAACTTGTCCGAAAATTATGATTATGTATATATATCTCGGGGTATAATCTGTGCAATAGTTGGTTAGTGGTTAGGTGATTAATAGCACCTTTTAGTACTATTTGTTTTTAACTCATTTCATGTCTTTTTGTAGAATGTTCTGTATTAATTTAGATATATTTATCGTTTCGTTTCTGATATTTTTAATTCTGCCCGTAAAAATAGTGAATGTACATAGGGATGTACATCGGAGTGTACCCAGTGATAGATTTATTGTTGTAATGTGATAGAATTTTCGCGGTTCATAGAGGATATTCCGAATACTCTATGAGGGTAATTTTTGAAAATTGATTATATTAAATAGTATTAGAGCATTAAACGGTTACGAAATTTATTTAGTAGTTTTATTAATGGTAGCTGTATGCACGGATTATCATAAAATGACTTTTGGTATAGTCTGTCAAATGAAATGAATATTTAATAATGTTAGAGATTTACGAGTATGCGTGTAATATGATATTTACTAGTGGTAATAGTATTAGAGTGCGAGTATAAAAGTTGAGACTCCAGTCTAAAGTGAGTTATTTTACGGTCCGTATGTGTGAATCCGTTAATGTTGGCCGTTATAAATACATTGAATAGCATTGTTTTAATTTGGCTTATTTATTTAGTACGGTTTATTAGTTTTTAGTGTGAACTTGATTATTGTTATTATTATCATTATTATTATTAAAAATAATTAATTATTATTATTATGTATTATTTTTCTTTTCGTTTAGTTTGTTAATAATATTTTCTTCTTACGAAGATTGTAACTATGGGTCTGTTGAGTGTCATTTTGTGCTATATGTTTTTTAAGTGATGTTTGTATAGTAGGTTGTTTTAATATTGGAATTTCGTTCGTAAGTAAATAGTTTTGTAATTCTAGTTTAATATGTTTTTCTTTTGGATAATACGGTACGATATGATTTCTGTGTATTGTTATATATTCTTTATTGTTATTTTTCAATATGTATGTTGTTTCTGTAGGTTTATCTATGATAAGATATGGTCCTGTTTTTAGTGGTAGTAATTTATTAGATACGCCGTCAATTTGTTGATGATTTGTTACTAATACAAAAGTATTTTTCTCAAGTGGTTTAGCTGTGCGAAATCGTAGATTCATCTCATCTGTCAACTTTTTGCGGTTTTGAAGTATTTTTGTAATTGTACGATATGTATCATTGTAGTGTTTTTCTTTGTCAAGGAACCATTTAGCAAATGTTCCTTTTTGTAACTTTGCTATTTTTGGATGGCTGAATTGTTTTTCCAAATGAGTATGTGCTGGTTGTGTGTTGCATGCACTTTTTTCCGTTGGGTTGCAATTTCCCATTTCGTCTGTTGTTGTACCAAGTTTCATTTTTGTTGGTTTTCTTGGCTTTTGGTTGAAAACGACTTCATATGGTGACATACCTAATCGTGTTTGGTATTGAGTGTTGTATGCATATGGAAAGAAATTTGCTTTCCTTGACCAATTGTGTTATTTCTCATCTAATAATGTTCTGATAAATTGTCAGATTATTCTATTTGTCCCTTCTACTAATCCGTTTGTCCAAGGTGCATATGTTGTACTTGGTTTAAACTTGATTTCAAAGTAGTTACATAAATATGTTAATTCTGTGTTAATGTATTCTGATCCGTTATCGGAACGAATTTCTTCTGGTAGTCCAAATTTCATAAACCAATGTTCAAATAGTGCTGTAAATGCATAATGTGCGTTACTTTTGGGTGCACACATAATTGTTACATAATGTGAAAATGCATCTACTATTACAAAGATAAAATTGTTCCCTTCGGATGATGGGTGGATGGGTCCTTTTGTATCTATCATTATCATCTCATTAAAATATGATTTTGTCGGTGCTAATTGTTCTTTTTCACTTTTTGTTTTTGTGTTTGCAAATACTTTGTTTGTTTGGCATTGTATGCAATCTGCTATTAGGATTTTTATCCAGGTAGTTAAATTTGGAAAATAATATTTCTCCATTATGTTCCTTTTTGTTTTTTCAAGTCCTGTATGACCAACAGTGTCTGTGCAATGGTTTTCATAAAAAACACATAGTAGTAATGTTAACGGTAAGCATATTCTTTGGATTGTGCTTTTGTGAATTCTAATAATGATTTTAATTATTCCAGTTTTTTCGTCAATTACGATTGATTTAAACTTTCTATAGTATGCGAAAAGTCCTTTATTTCCGCGTATGTCCATTGTTACTGAATGTGGTTTATTGTTATGTTTTTTCCATATTTTTACTTTGTGAAGTACTGGGTCTATGATTTGTGTTTCTCTAATGAGATCTTCTGTGATTTTCGTTTTTTCATCATAGAAAACGTCTGTTATTTTTGCGTTATCGTAGTTATGTTCTTGTTTAACAGTGTTAATTAGTCTAAGGTAGTCATCGTCATGGTGAACAGTGTATGGACCTTTTTGGTTTTTCTCAATAATAAAATCGTCTTTTTCTACAATTGGTGACTGCCAATTTTTTGTTTTCGGTTTGTATTTTGGTATTAAGTTCGTTTTTGTCTCTGTATTATACTTCTCGTATGAAATTGGGTGATATTCGTTCTTATCAATGTTGATTTCAAAGTAGTTATTATGTATGATAGCTAAAACTGGGTAGTGTGTTTTTTCTTTATTGTCTTCATCTGTGTTATTACATATGCTGTATTTACATTCTAGGTTATTTGCAAATGGTGTTTTTGCGAAAAAGAACTTTATGTTTTCCGGTATTTCTACTGTAATGTCTCGTGTTTTAGTAAAATGTTCTTCATCTATTGTTCTGCTAAGAAGATCGGGTAGGGCTAGGTTTTTTTCCTTCTGTCCAAATAATGTGTAAATTTGGAAATTTCATTAGTATAAGTTGAAATCTGTAAACTCTGTGATTCGGTTTATTCTTTTGCGTAAATAGATAGATTATTGATTTGTGGTCTGTAAATAGAATAATTGGATGATTTTGGATAATACGGTACGATATGATTTCTGTGTATTGTTATATATTCTTTATTGTTATTTTTCAATATGTATGTTGTTTCTGTAGGTTTATCTATGATAAGATATGGTCCTGTTTTTAGTGGTAGTAATTTATTAGATACGCCGGCAATTTGTTGATGATTTGTTACTAATACAAAAGTATTTTTCTCAAGTGGTTTAGCTGTGCGAAATCGTAGATTCATCTCATCTGTCAACTTTTTGCGGTTTTGAAGTATTTTTGTAATTGTACGATATGTATCATTGTAGTGTTTTTCTTTGTCAAGGAACCATTTAGCAAGTGTTCCTTTTTGTAACTTTGCTATTTTTGGATGGCTGAATTGTTTTTCCAAATGAGTATGTGCTGGTTGTGTGTTGCATGCACTTTTTTCCGTTGGGTTGCAATTTCCCATTTCGTCTGTTGTTGTACCAAGCTGTCTGTTGTTATTTTTGTTGGTTTTCTTGGCTTTTGGTTGAAAAAGACTTCATATGGTGACATACCTAATCGTGTTTGGTATTGAGTGTTGTATGCATATGGAAAGAAATTTGCTTTCCTTGACCAATTGTGATATTTCTCATCTAATAATGTTCTGATAAATTGTCAGATTATTCTATTTGTCCCTTCTACTAATCCGTTTGTCCAAGGTGCATATGTTGTACTTGGTTTAAACTTGATTTCAAAGTAGTTACATAAATATGTTAATTCTGTGTTAATGTATTCTGATCCGTTATCGGAACGAATTTCTTCTGGTAGTCCAAATTTCATAAACCAATGTTCAAATAGTGCTGTAAATGCATAATGTGCGTTACTTTTGGGTGCACACATAATTGTTACATAATGTGAAAATGCATCTACTATTACAAAGATAAAATTGTTCCCTTCGGATGATGGGTGGATGGGTCCTTTTGTATCTATCATTATCATCTCATTAAAATATGATTTTGTCGGTGCTAATTGTTCTTTTTCACTTTTTGTTTTTGTGTTTGCAAATACTTTGTTTGTTTGGCATTGTATGCAATCTGCTATTAGGATTTTTATCCAGGTAGTTAAATTTGGAAAATAATATTTCTCCATTATGTTCCTTTTTGTTTTTTCAAGTCCTGTATGACCAACAGTGTCTGTGCAATGGTTTTCATAAAAAACACATAGTAGTAATGTTAACGGTAAGCATATTCTTTGGATTGTGCTTTTGTGAATTCTAATAATGATTTTAATTATTCCAGTTTTTTCGTCAATTACGATTGATTTAAACTTTCTATAGTATGCGAAAAGTCCTTTATTTCCGCGTATGTCCATTGTTACTGAATGTGGTTTATTGTTATGTTTTTTCCATATTTTTACTTTGTGAAGTACTGGGTCTATGATTTGTGTTTCTCTAATGAGATCTTCTGTGATTTTCGTTTTTTCATCATAAAAAACGTCCGTTATTTTTGCGTTATCGTAGTTTTGTTCTTGTTTAACAGTGTTAATTAGTCTAAGGTAGTCATCGTCATATAATGTGTAAATTCCTTCTGTCCAAATAATGTGTAAATTTGGAAATTTCATTAGTATAAGTTGAAATCTGTAAACTCTGTGATTCGGTTTATTCTTTTGCTTAAATAGATAGATTATTGATTTGTGGTCTGTAAATAGAATAACTGGATGATTTGAACCTGTTAGTAGGAATTCATATTCCGTTAGGGCGAATATGATCGCTGAGCATTCTCTAATTAATGTAGATAGTCGCATTTCAATTGGTGTGAAAAGTCATTGTAGAGTTTGCTGATATTAATCTCATCTTCTTTTCAGTTGGATGCTGTTGTAATAATGCTGCTCCAATGCCTGTGTTGGATGCATCTGTTATGATGTAAAATGGTTTTTTAGTGTCTGGCATCGTTAATTCGAGTTTATGTGTTATTGTTCTTTTCATTTGTTCAAAGATTGTTTGATGTTCTTTTGTCCATTTAAAGTCATTCTCTTTGTGTAAGAGATTATATAATGGTTGTAGTATTGGTTGCATACCATATACGTATTTCGCTACAAAATTTATTGTTCCCAAGTATCGTTGTAAAGCTTTCATACTCGTTGGTGGTTCCAATTTTTGGAATCCATCAATCCGTGATGTAAGTGGCTTCACTTTTTTATCTTCAATTATATGTCCTAAGAATTTTACTTTCTTTAACATAAAATATGTTTTGTCAGGTGCTGCTTTGAGGTTTTCTTTTAGCAGTATTTTGTGATACTCTATCAATGTTTCGAACATTTGTTCATATGAATTTGTTTGGATAAAAATGTCATCTACGTATGTGATGACTGTTCCTTTTCTAATTAAAGGATATAGAAAGTGTGTTAGTATTGATGCAAATGCTGCTAGTCTGATTGATATTCCGTAGAATAAGCGTTTAAAACAGTATTGTTCTTTTCCGATTGTAAAATGTGTATATCGCATTGATTCTTCGTCTAGTGGTATTTGGTTATATGCACTATTTAGATCTGCTGTTGTGAATATTGTTCCATTAATTCTTGTTAGGGCTACATCAACTGGTTCGATTGGCCAGTTACATTTGGATTCATCTATCATGCTGTTCAAGTATCTTGCATCTAGCACGATTTTTAGAGATTCGCCTTTTCGTAATATTATTACGGGATTTGTGAATGTGCTCCCTGTTGATAGTTGTTCTTTGTTAACAGGTGCGATTATGTCGTATTTTTTTAATATGTCTAATAGTTTTTGTATTCTTTCTCGAAGGTGTATCGGTACTTTGCTTATTCGTTGTTTTTTGAGAATTGCATCTTTTTTCATCGGTAGGTTCAATTTTACTTTTGTTTTTCCGCCGTCAAATTTTGTTGTTGCATATACTTGTTTGTATTGTAATATGATTGTTATTACTTTTTCAAACTCTTCTTGTGTTAAGTGTGAATGTTGAAAATCAAACATTTGTATGAATTCTTTTTCTTGTTCTGAATATTTGTTAATATTAAATTTGCATTTAAAGTTTGGTTTTCTTTCAAATGTTGCTACTTGTTCGATTGTTTCGTTTTCTTGTATGTTTAGTATTTCATTAATATCGTATTCACTTTCGTATGTTAGGTGATACAATGCTGTGAATAAGTCAATTGAGTTTGTTTGATATATTTCGTTATCTTGTTTTTTAAATGTAATATTTCTTTTCATGAAACCAATTAACCCTGTATTTATTGTTATTCTATGTCTATTTTTGTTAACTAGTAAAATGTCTACGAAGTACTCTTCATCTGCTGTGAAGTCTTTTATATTTGTAAAAGATATATTGTGATATTTGTTTATCGGTTCAAAATAGAAATGTGATTTATGAATTGTTTTTTCATTTGATTTTTTCATTTGTTTGAATATAGGGATTGGAAATGTTATGCTTTTATTTTGGTTCTGTTCGATATAAATTGTTTCTCTGTTAAATATTGGGTTTAATCGAGAGTAATACGGGTAACCTTTTGTTCTGTTCATATAGAATATAATATCATTATCTAGGATTGTATTTGTATTTAATGTTAGTCTATTTGTATTTAAATTTATCGTTTCGAAATATTCTTTGAAGAATGGGGTGCCTAGGATGTTATGATTGCATTGAGTTACATAAAAATGAATGTAAAAATTGTTTTGAGGTTTATTTCTGTTGTTTGAGATTCTATCTGGTGTGAGAGGTAATTTGACTGTTCCGTATGTTTCTATTGTAGTGTTGTTCGCTGCAGTTAATGTTTTGTTTGCTTTTTCCAATTGTATTTCTGGGTTATTATATTTTATCTCATTCCAAGTATCTTCATTGAGTAAATTTAATGTTGCTCCTGAATCCAGTAGAAAATCAATTTCTAAAATTTGTTTTTGTTTAGTGAAATCTTGTTCAAATTTATTACATTGATACATCGGTAATATCCATGTGGGGTTACTTTCTAATGTATTTATTAATGTATTGCATGTATCTTCGTTTGCGTTATAGAATTTATCTAATATCTCTTGATCTTCGTCTGATGACTCTGATGTGTATTCGTATTCGTCAATTCCTGGTGGGTCCTCGTTTTGTTTTTCTGACTTAATCTTATTTACTCTATTTTTGTTATTATTATTATTGTTATATTTGTTTCCTTCATTTCGTCGTTCTGTAGAGTAATTTCTTTGATTTTGTTCTCTTTGTGATGAATATCTCCTGTCGTCTCTGTTATTGTTGTTTGAATAGTTTCTATTGTTACTACTTGAACGTTGTCTGAATCTATCGTTTCTGTTTGAATCTCTGCTGTTATATCTTTGTCTGTCATTGTTATTGTAGTTATTATTTCTGTTATATGGTGATTGTTGTCTTGAGTTGTTTCTATCTGTATATCTTGAGCTTGATCTACTATTGTATCTGTTATGATTGTTATTTCTATTGTAGCTGTTTCCTCTGCTCTTACTGTAATTGTTTCTATTATAACTTGTACTTCTGTTATTGTAATTATGTGATTTTCGATATCCTTGATAATTCCTATAATCTCTAGGATTTACGTTGTTACTATAATTGTTTCTTGATTGTGATCTGTATGGGTTTCGACTGCGTGAATTGTTATATATCAGTGACGTTGGCGGTAATTGTCTTCCGTTAATATTATTTGAATCAATCTTTCTGTTTAGTAAATTTTGATTATTTCTCATGTGACCATAGAATGATCTTTTGGTCGTGCTATGCTTTCTCGGCGTGGTCTTTTGAAGCATCTACCTTTAGTATGTCCGTGTGAGCTGCAATAGCTACAAAACAATGCAAATTTTGGTCTACCTTTGAAATTCTTTTTGTCATATGTATTTTTAATTCCGTTAAGGACGTTACATATTGTCCCTTCAAATTGTTCTAGATCCTTTTGGTTAAGTTCGTTGATATTGTTACAGGCTATGTTCATTTGTTTTAGATCTTCATTTATATTACTTGTGCTCTGATTAACCTCATATAGTCGTTTGTGATTATTTGTTATAGTTCTTGTTAGATCCATCTGGTCTATTTTCTCAACCAATGCTTTGAATGGCATTTCCGGTTCTCTCGGCGTTTGTTTATGATTCGCATGCTTTTTTAATCTTGCTGTTTTTAGTTCGTTATCTAAACATCTAATAAATGTTTCGTTCATTACACTATTTCTGTAATCTTCTGTGTATAATGAATATGCAGTTTTCACGAGAGTTTCTATTCTCAGTGCTAATGATCTTAGTGATTCGCTTGTATGCTTTTGTAGTTGTTGTGATATTATTTTTGCTTGTTGTTTTGATTTTTCAGAATCGAACATATCTGAGAACTCTTTGCAAAATTTTTCCCAATCTAATTTTGTTTCGCTTGGAAGTGTTGAATACCATTTTTGTGCAGGTCCTTGTAGTGTATGTAATATTAAGGCTGCTCTTTTTACTTTCAATTCATGATGTCCAGGTTTGTTTACTGGTTCTATTCCGCTGCTAAATATCATAGCTGCAACTATACTATTTAAGTATTCTTCAACAGTATAAGCTGGGTCTGTACCATCGAAAGGTCTTATTGTTGTTGGTACTGAACCACTGCTGATGCTTTGTTCTATTTGAGGTTCTTCGTTTATACTCATTGATGTTAATTGTTTATAAAAGGGTAGAGGAGGTTCTACTGCGGTTGTTTCTCTTTCTTCTGTTGTGATAGAATTGGTTCTTCTATTCCGATTTTCATGCTGTCGATTGTATTGTCTATTATTAATTTGTATATTTTCGTTCGCAATATTGTCTATATTTCTGTTATTGAATAATTGTTCATTTTCTGTTCTGAAGTTTGTTTGTCTATTTATGTTATCCAGATTTTTATCTAGTCTGTTGAATACCATTTCTAGTGCTTCTTCTTGTCTTTTTTCCATTCTTTTATTCATGTGTTGATATTTCATTTCTAGATCATCTATTAGTTTATTTGTGTGATTTGTTACTGTAGCTGTTATTTCATTTCTTAGTTCTATGTAATTATTTGTTTGTTGTCTCCAATATTGTTCGTGATACTCTTGGTTGTCATTTAGAGAACTAATATAGGTATTGCTTCTATTATCTCTCATTGGATATTTCCGTCGAGCATTTTGGTTCACTGATGGTGGTAATTTAGTTTCAAATCTTATCTCCCTGTCTTCGAAATCTGAGATATCTATATCTTCGTCTATATTTTGTTGATTTCCAAATAAATTCGATGTTAATTGTTTATAAGGTTTTAGTGTTGATTTTTGTTTTGTTTGTAAGTTATTATTTGTTTGAATGTCTTTAGGTGTTGATTTCGATGATAAGTTAAATGAAGAAGATCCTGTTTGACTTTGATCCGTGATTTTTACATGACTTCAATGAAGTTTATGCTATCGGAGCATATTTTTAATGTGCTTTCAAAATGTTCTGAAAAGTGTTCGCTATTCCAAATGTTTTGTAATGACTAATTCCTCTGGAAATGTTTCTCCGAATTGGACTCGTTTTCATTAATGTGTTCGAAGTTATCTAACCAAAATAGGAATGTGAATTCAGATACTATTTTTATTATATCTAATGTTGTTGTTTTGAAGCCTGATTTTAATTCAATTATTTTTGTTAGCCAATTCTTATAATTTTTTATATCGAATCTTAATTTGTCGTTCACTGACTGTATTTGATGATGATGTTCGTTCAGGTATTCGGCTGCATTCCTTAGTGTCTCCTACGTATTGGATGTTATAGCTGTCATTTTTGTTTTATCTCGTGATTCCTCATGTCTTTTCAAGAATATTTTAAACATATCCGATAGTGAGGTTTCATTTTGGAAATTAAAAAATATCTTTATATCTCCTTTTTCATCTGTTAGTGTAAATGCGTAGTGTTTGTTATGTTGATCTCTATCCAGTAGTATTACTGGTAGGTAATGTACTAGATGGTTTCTATGTATGTTAATTTGTTGTATATGTTTTGTTTCTTTAAATAGGTTGTTTTTCAAGTTTATTATTATTCTGTAGATAATTTCGCGATTCTCTTGTGGACAATCGTTAGCAATTGTAAATGGTATTAAGAAATTGCTAGTATATGTTTGTTCATTGTATTTGTAAGCCATTTTAATGTTCTTTTTATTTGTTATGTTTACCAACAATACTTATGTTTTCTTTTGCGAAGTTTTTTCTGTTTGTTTACCCAATTTAGTTCAGCACTGGTCGCACCAGATAAGACGTGTTCTGAGCTTACCATTATTAGGCTACTTCCGGAACTGTCTCATGGTTGTCTCAAGAATAAGGTGTACTCTTAAGGCTTACCTGACTAACTAAAGTTCTATATCTCTAGTCTATTACTCTTCTATCTGAGCTTCAGTAGACAGTGCACGGGCCCCAATGCTAAAGTCTAACGTATATCTCAATACAAAACAAGAGCGGAGTAGAGAGAGAGAAATATACTTTATTATTATATCAGGTGGTTAACTGGTGCTGACTAAATAACTTTCTCTTCTGAGAAGAGGGGTAAATGGGTAAACATCTAAAGGATAAAAAGGAAAAGATATTATTCCTTTTTTTATCCAATCAGGGAAGAGTATTTTCAGTCTTTATTTGTTTAAATAATAAAGTCTTTCAAATAGTTCTTTCTGAAAGTCATATTTGACTCCACATGCGCCGTCAAAAATTTCTTTCCAGTTTACGCTTGGTTGATCAATCTGAAAGTTATATCCATTGATATTCAAATCTCGTAGCCATTTTAGTGATTGTTCGTAATTTTTATATGTTTGTAATAAACCTAATTGTTCGAGCTCTAAAAGTTTTAGTGCATTAGCTGACTGTGCGTCTTGTAATGGTTTTTCACGGTCTCTCATGTATTCATGTAATAGATCTCTTTTTCGTTCTTGTACTAATTGTTCTTTACTGTAGATTCCACTTTCTATTAGACTTGCTTTACTAAACATATTGTCTAATATTATTTTTTCAGGTGATATAGTGTTTATCATGGTTTCAACTTTAACTGGATATGGTGTTAATCTGTATCGGGATGCTCCTTCCGTATCTATAGATATGAGTTGATCAAAATTACTGTGTGAACATGGTACCTTTTTTGCCCAAAGGTATGTTTGGCGTGTTAGTTGGTGTACATACTGTACTCTGTTTTTGTATAGAATTGGTATTTTGTCATAGCTTTCGCGTTTTTGTGGTACATAGAGTGGTGATGATTTCTTTGCACATTTGTACATCTTCATAACGTTTACTCCTTCTTGTTTTACAAATATCGATCTGTATTTGTAAGGATGTATCCTAGAAGTGGTGTGTTCTTCTGTACTTGTGTTAGTGTTAATTGTCGTAGATTTCTGGTTTGTTCGCAAATTTGTGAATAAAATTCTATTGCTTTTAAACTGATTCTAGAGTATTTGTTACTCATATATAAGTCCATTTTCATATTTAAGTGTGTGTTTTCGTTAATAAAACCGTAATAAATTGGTTGTTATCTTCATCTTCATAGCGCGTGAGTGTTGAGGTGATTTCTTTTGGTGTTATTTTTATGAATTTTTCATCCTCAAATTTGTCTTTCTTTCTTGTTACTTTCTGTCCTGTATGCATATCAAAGCCATATTCATATATTATGTAAATATCATCAAATTCTGTTTTATGTAAAGGTCGTATTGATCCGCATTCGTGTTCAACTATTGGGTATATTTCAAATCGTGTTGCTATTGAGGCTGTTTTGTTTAGTGTTATTTTCTCTTGTATATCTGGTTTTTGTACTGTTGTCCATTCTGCGTTTGTTTCTATCCAATATCGGTCTTGGTATTTTACCATGAAGGAATCAAATCTAATCAGTTCAAATAATTGACAATGTGTTTGGGGTTCCCAAACTATTGTTGCTTTTGTAAAAGGTGTCGGTTGACACTCTCCTTTGCGGAGATCGCATGGTAGTTTCGTTCCCATGTATGAGATTTCTTCCGTATCAAGATTCAATATGAGTGATAATTCTTTGATTTCTAATGTCCAATCTACTATGTCTATTCTGTTTTGTTTTCTTACTCCGGTTAAACAGTTTGATTGTGCGTTTTTTATTGCGGATGGTATCCATGTTGGGTTTGTGTAATCATACACTATTCTGCCGTATGGTGGTACCATAGGAGTATCTAAATGAAATTGTATTCTACCTTGGAGGTCTTCAATTCTCTTTTGTAATGGTGGGTTAGCTTTGTAATTGAATGATATGTTGTATCTTGTGGGTTTATATTCTGTGTTTTTCAGTAAGTTAAGTCTGGCGAGTTCGTTACGAACTTTGTCCGGGTCTAATATTTTTGTTCTTTGTGCGTCTGATACATAATAGCTAGGTCGGTTTGCTCTAATGTAGTTGGTGAGTTGTGAACACCATTCTACTCGTTCTTTAATCGTTCCTGCAACTGCGTATGCTTTAATTTCTACTGCTTGTGCTTTTGATAACAGTTGAACTTCTGTTTTTGTCATATCTAAATCTAGTGGTTTAAACTTGCATGTACTAATTTTGTTTAGTTCGTAGTACTTTACATTCGTAATTTCCTCTGCGTTGCAATCGTAATGTTCAATAAAAATATCTTGAGGTCCGATTGCTGAGCCGTTTATGTTTTGTCCTGTTAATTCTATGTAGTCTTCCTTTGTTTGACGTTTTTGTCTCTTATTGTTTAATTGGAATTTTTCTAGAATACTGTTTGTGAGATGTTCTCTATAGAAATTCCAGTTTCTTGTCCATTTATCAATAGCTATGTTCCACATTTCTTCATAGTCTGAACTGTTTTTAAAATTCTCTAATGCTGTGTCGTTATAAATGTCTTTGATTGAATTTGAGTCTGCTGTTAATTCTGTTTGATTGTCAGATACGTGATTCATGAGTTTGTTGAGGTTTTCGCGTTCTATTGTGTTTGATGCATGTAATTTTATTTTGTTTTTACTTTTTTATGTTTTTGGTATGTTTATCCATTCTTTCGTTGATGCGGTCTTTAATATGTTCTTTTAGTTTGTTTTGTACCTTATATTGTGATTGTATTTGTGTGTCTATTTTCATATAAGTAAATATTTTTATTATTATTATTAATATTAATATTATGGAATTTAATTGAAACGGCATGTGTACGATAATCCTGTATGAGGATTGTAAAATGTTGCAAAACCTAAAGTTTGTTTAGTGTATCTATCAAACTTATAAACAAAGTCAATACAAATAAACGGTGCTGGTGTCGTTGTTGTTACTATAGAGGGTGTTGTTGCATGAAATGGATGATTGAATATCGTATCGTATTTAATCGTTGTATTAAATTTTAGTTCTAGAGATGGTGTTGCTAGAACTTCAAGTGCTGAATTTCGTTGGCGATGTGTTAGATTTAAGGTATTTGTAAGTCTATTTCTAGACCAATTTGTGAGGGTATCTCCAAGATTAGTTGGTCCGTATAATGGTGGAGGTGGATTCCAGGTCTTATGATCTAATGGAAAAAGATATGTATGATCATTAGTTCTACTTGAAGTAGGGGGGTTTGGATTTAGTACTGGTGTTGCTCGAGTTCTACCGGGGTGACTCGATGCTAGTCTTAATTCGGGTATAAATGATGCTGGTGAGAGTATTGTATTTCGTGGTGGTTGTAGAGAGTTTGTTACTTCTACTCGTGGTACGCTGATTGAGGTGTTCGAGGATGAAGATTGTTGTGATCTATTTGGTGTAGTGTTCGTACTTATCGTATTTTGCGGTGAAGTTGCTGACCAAATTGAACTATGTGGTGAGTGCATTGGTTGTACACGAAAATTGTCTTGTACGAAATTAAAGTCTTGTCTTTGTTGAAATGTGGGTGGTAGAAATGGATTTGCTCTTAATTCAGATGATGTAGGTGTTGGGATAGTATTAACACTTGAGTGATCGCTAGGTGAACTGATGTTGAAGTTATGGAGTGTTGGTGTTCGGGTTGGTGTTCCGGTTGGTTTTCCGGTTCGACTTGGTGGTTCTGATTGTCCGGCTTCTATAGGTCTTATTATATTTGATTCTATGTCAGTAGAGTCGTATGAGACTAATGTAGAATCTTGTGTGGGGAATGAGAGTGATGCTCTACGTCTGCCTCTTAATAGGTGTCTAGTTTCTGTTCTCTCACGCCGTACTGTATACGGGTTTTCGTTTCTAGGGTCTGTATCGTCTATCTCAGGCGATGTTGGTATATTTGTTAGATCTGTTACTTCGTTATGATGTGGTTGTTCTTGAATATTGTTACGGTTACTATTCCGTGTGGTGGGACTTGCATATATGGTGGCGTTAATATCAGTACTGGTATTTGTTCTTGTTGTGGTTGATGTGTTTGTGCTCCTATATTCGATATCCAAATTTCGTTATGTTGTATTCTTAAATTTAACTGGTATATTACAACGTTTCCGTAAAATGGTGATTCTGCAGGAAATCCAATTTGTAGATAGAATTTTTGTGTATGTAATGTGTGATATATAGATTCTTTTATGTCTGGGTTTGTATCAATTTTTATGGATTTACAAAGGTTTCTATTAAGCTTAAGCACATGCGTACTAGGAAATATATAACTATCGCAATTTTAATAAATTTAAATATTTCCAGTTCTACAATATCTATGTTTGTTTTACATATATGGTATATATCAGGATGTATTTCGTGCATTGAATTATTGTACGGGTGGGCTTGCATATACTACTCTGCGATTTCTGATTACTTCATGTATTGTTACAATCGCTAGATACGTGGATATTACGACTATGCAAGGTACTAAGAATATGGTAAGAAATAATATTATTTTATTTAATATTAAATAGAGGGTTACTAATGTTTCTGAGAAATCAATTGTTGAAACTTATAAACAAGTGTTGTTATTTGGAAAAGATATGCTGCACTGGAAAATGACAGTTATTTTCTTGTGTAACTGACACTTAACGGTGTCGCACTAATTGTATGAAATTTAAATTCACTGGTAAACTACAATAACAATAATTTGTATCATATTATTTGTTAGGCTTTTAGTTTATCGTCTACAAGTTCAATAGCGTCTTTTTTACAAACTACTATGAAAACTGTGTTTAATTTGTTGATAACAACACACGTATCCGTGTGTAATTGTTGTTCTAATGTTTGGAATTCTGTAATAGTTTCGTTACAGGGCGTTATGTCTTTTAACAGTTCGAAATGTTTTTCTCCCCAAAAGTGTTTTACTTCTTGTCCGGTTTCTGTTATTCCTTCAATTATGAATAAATAATCTTTAGTTGAAATTTTACAATCAGTTGTTGTGATGCTGTCGTTATCAAAATGTATATGACTATTTAAAGGAAATTTAAGCTGAGTAAAATTGTCTCTTTGTACTTTTATTTTAATACAAAGTTGGTTTCTGTTTAAAGAGTGCATAAACTCTGATGCTGCTAACATTGGTGGTTTTTCATCACAGTGATATGTATAGTGGTGGATTAACCGTTCTGAAATGATAAGAAAGTAATTTAGTTTACCTGTTAAGTTGCGTTGTCGTGCAATTGAGTGTTGTTGATAAACTTGTATTCTGAGAGGTGAGAGTGAAAAATAGTTTATCTTCTTTTTGTAGTGTGATATTATAGAAACAAGAAAAGAGTTCTGTTGAGATAGAAAATTTTTGAATGATTGAAAATGTGAGATAGAAAATTATTGAAAGTTGACAAAATTTTTGAAATTTGAGTATACAATTTCGGTTTTTCAGCTTAGCTGAAATATTTTTCACAATTTTTTCAAAGTTTTCAAGTCAGTTTTGCAGTTGTGGATTGTACGAAGCAAAATCAGAATTGTGATTTTTACTTTCTCGTTTCTGGTTCTCTACAATGTTTCTGACATATACATATCTTCCGTTTTTTATATTTGGGTTGTTAAGTTGTCAATTTTAATAATTACTAGGTCTAATTAGAATGTTAGTTTCCGATTTCTTGAATTGGATTGACTTCTGAAATTTTCCAGATCTTTTTGTTCTCAAGATGTTGTTTATTCTTTGTAATTGGTGTTTTGGTATGAAGTTTATTATATTTGATGGTAGTTGGTGTGTTTCTATCATGGTACGTTACGGTAATTAGTCTGATATTGGTGCCGAATTTGTCGTTGCCTTTTGTTTTGAAGTAGTTTCTTTGATCATTGGTATGATTCGTGGCGTCAGTTTGTACCAAGGGATTCGGTGCAAAATGTCTAATTACTGAAAAGGTATTACTGGTAATTGGATATGTTGTTGCAATCTTCTGCAATTTTGCAACTTTGCAATGTGAATTGGTAGTTGCTACTAATGGTACAAAATGCTTTGTTTTAGAAGCATTGACGTAATTGAAATGTTCTTTCAACTACTAATGGTCTTGGTAAGACCAATCTTGTTAATCACCATCTGTTTATGGTGTTGGTAAATGTTAATTGGTCTGACATTTTGCTTTTTGTTACTAATTGCGTTTGCAAAGAGACAGTGTGTCTCAGTCAATTGTTTAACATCCCTGTCATCTTCTTATGGATGTTGTCAATTTGTGAGTTTTCTTCCGTTAATGATGTCTGTTATTTATGATGTCTTTGTTGGGTTTTAGTGATTATCAGTAATGAGTTATAGTTTGAGTTATCTCTAATTAGGAGGACTAATGATGTGTATGACGTTAGTTGTATGACGTTAGTTGTTAGCGTCCGCTTTTCAATAACGTCCGTATTTTCGCTAATGAGATGTATGACGTCCGTATTTGGTATGACGTATTTTGTTCTGTGCAAAAAGGTGCACTGCGGATTGACTGTGCATAGTATCGAATGTCTATTTAGCCGAATGTTTATATTTTAGTTCAAGTTCTATTTGGCCGAATGTCTGATAGCCGAATGTATAGTTATGGATGTATGTCGTAAATGTTAAGATTGTGAATGGGTGTATTATCTATTTATGTGGATATATGTATTCAAAGATAACGTGTATGACGGTTAATGTGTATTTTAGATACTGATGTTGGAGATTACTGGATGGCTTTTATTGCGTGTTATTACGGGGATTGTTATTACATTACATTCTGTTATTCTCGTTACAAGACATCGAATTACATTGTTATTCGCATTACATTCTGAACAGAAGTTATTCTTTGTTTAGGTGAACATATTCGTCTATTCGATACGTTACTCTATTTTTAGATGTATTTCTTTTTATTAGTTCGTACTCGTTATTTTTAGCTTCCGTTTCTGTTACTAGTAATTACTACTTATCCTGTTATTAATTATTTGTTGTTATTTTTTACTCTTTCCTATCGTTGTTGTTTGTTATTTCTAAACTTTCCTTTTTTATATTTATTAATTTTCGTGAATGTTGACATCTTCAAAATATCTATTCCATTCCGTGAGGTGGATAGATCCTCGATCCTGCGGATAGCCTTTCCAGAAAAGGATTTGCCTATTTGTTCTTTGATTACTTGTTATTTGAGTATTTGTTTTTTGATTTTTGTTTACTGTTAATATCAATCATCTCGAAACGTCTATTCCAGTTTTAAGCTTTTGAACATCAAATAAAATATACCTTTTGTGTTTTGAATTTTGTGTTTTTGAATTTATTGTTTATATGAGAAATTACCCTTTGTGACAATCATAGTTGAGGTTTCAAGGGCTACTATCAAAACCTATTTGTGTTAGAATATCTTGTATGGATATGTTTTATTTGTTATTTGTTGTTTGAATCTTTGTTATTTGTTTTTTGTCGATGACAATGGTTGATGACAATGGTGATCGATGACGATGGTGATCAATGACAATGGTTATCGATGGCAATGGTGGCTGTGTGTCTGGGTTGGCGTTTGCTAACTGATGGTTTATCAGAGGATGTATGTATAACTTATGTTTAAACTTCCAGTGTTACAAGACAGTTAGATCTCCTTTGTGTTTTTATATTTTGTTGATTTAGATGAAGCATCCACTAAAAGGTGTTAAAATATTTGGTAATGGATGTTCCCAAAGATATTTATGAAATTTTAATATCGGGATTTATATCGGGAAAAATATGATGAAATTTATGGTGATATATCTCGGGGTATGATCTAATGTGTTATAGTTGGTTAGTGGTTAGTTGAATAAGAGCACCTTTTAGTACCATTTATTATTATTTCCATTCATGTGTATTTATGTTCGTAGTATGTTCTGTATTAATTAGATATATTTATCGTTTCTTTTCTAATATATGTATTTGGCTTTGCACACAAGGTTCGGGTTAGGTCTGTGTGCCCGTAAAAATAGTGAATGTACATAGGAGTGTACATAGAAATAGATTTATTGTTGTAATGTGATAGATTTTTCGCGGTCCATAGAGGATATTCCGAATACTCTATGAGGATGATTTTTGAAAATTGATTATATTAGGTAGTATTAGAGCATTAAACGGTTACGAAATCTGTTTAGTAGTTTTACTAATGGTAGCTGTATGCACGGATTATCATAAAATGACTTTTGGTATAGTTGGTCAAATGAAATGAATATTTTATATTGTTAGAGATTTTCGAGTAATATGATATTTACTAGTGGTGATAGTATTAGAGTGAGAGTATAAAAGTTGAGACTCCAATCCATAGTGAGTTATTTTACGGTACGTATGTGTGAATTCGTTACTGAGTAGCGTCGCGTTAATATGGGTTATTTATTTAGCACGGGTTATTAGTTTTTAGTGTTAAATTGACTATTATTATTAATATTAATATTATATATTATTGTTCTAGTATAGTATTTATGTTAATAGTATTTTCTTCTTGCGAAGATTGTAACTATGAGTTTGTTGAATGTTATCTTGTGCCATTTCTTTTTTGTGTGATGTTTGTATAGTAGGTTGTTTTAATAATGGAATTTCATTCGTGAGTAAATAGTTTTGTAATTCTAGTTTAATATGTTTTTCTTTTGGATAATACGGTAGTATATGATTTCTGTGTATTGTTATATATTCTTTATTGTTATTTTTCAATATGTATGTTGTTTCTGTAGGTTTATCTATGATAAGATATGGTCCTGTTTTTAGTGGTAGTAATTTAATAGATACGCCGTCAATTTGTTGATGATTTGTTACTAATACAAAAGTATTTTTCTCAAGTGGTTTTGCTGTGCTGTTTTGAAGTATTTTTGTAATTGTACGATATGTATCATTGTAGTGCTTTTCTTTATCAAGGAACCATTTAGCAAATGTTCCTTTTTGCAACTTTGCTATCTTTGGATGGCTGAATTGTTTTTCCATATGAGTATGTGCTGGTTGTGTGTTACATGCACTTTTTTCCGGTGGGTTGCAATGTCCCATTTCGTCTGTTTTTGTTCCAAGTTTTATTTTTATTGGTTTTCTTGGCTTTTGGTTGAAAACTACTTCGTATGGTGAAATACCTAATCGTGTTTGGTATTGAGTATTGTATGCATATGGAAAGAACTTTGCTTTCCTTGACCAATTGTGATATTTCTCGTGTAATAATGTTCTGATAAATTGTCCGATTATTCTGTTTGTCCCTTCTACTAATGCGTTTGTCCAAGGTGCATATGTTGTACTTGGTTTAAACTTGATTTCAAAGTAGTTACATAAATGTGTTAATTCTGTGTTAATGTATTCTGATCCGTTATCGGAACGAATTTCTTCTGGTAGTCCAAATTTCATAAACCAATGTTCAAATAGTGCTGTAAATGCATAATGTGCGTTACTTTTGGGTGCACACATAATTGTTACATAATGTGAAAATGCATCTACTATTACAAAGATAAAATTGTTCCCTTCGGATGATGGGTGGATGGGTCCTTTTGTATCTATCATTATCATCTCATTAAAATATGATTTTGTCGGTGCTAATTGTTCTTTTTCACTTTTTGTTTTTGTGTTTGCAAATACTTTGTTTGTTTGGCATTGTATGCAATCTGCTATTAGGATTTTTATCCAGGTTGTTAAATTTGGAAAATAATATTTCTCCATTATGTTCCTTTTTGTTTTTTCAAGTCCGGTATGACCAACAGTGTCTGTGCAATGGTTTTCATAAAAAACACATAGTAGTAATGTTAACGGTGAGCATATTCTTTGGATTGTGTTTTTGTGAATTCTAATAATGATTTTAATTATTCCAGTTTTTTCGTCAATTACAATTGATTTAAACTTTCTATAATATGCAAAGAGTCCTTTGTTTCCGCGTATGTCCATTGTTACTGAACGTGGTTTATTGTTGTGTTTTTTCCACATTTTTACTTTGTGAAGTACTGGGTCTATGATTTGTGTTTCTCTAATGAGATCTTCTGTGATTTTCGTTTTTTCATCATAGAAAACGTCTGTTATTTTTGCGTAATCGTAGTTATGTTCTTGTTTAACAGTGTTAATTAGTCTAAGGTAGTCATCGTCATGGTGAACAGTGTATGGACCTTTTTGGTTTTTCTCAATAATCAAATCGTCTTTTTCTACAATTGGTGACTGCCAATTTTTTGTTTTTGGTTTGTATTTCGGTTTTAAATTTGTTTTTGTCTCTGTGTTGTACTTCTCGTATGAAATTGGGTGATATTCGTTCTTATCAATGTTGATTTCGAAATAGTTATTATGTATGTTAGCTAGAACTGGATAGTGTGTTTTTTCTTTATTGTCTTCATCTGTGTTGTTACATATGCTGTGTTTGCATTCTAGGTTATTTGCAAATGGTGTTTTTGCAAAAAAGAATTTTATGTTTTCCGGTATTTCTACTGTAATATCTCGTGTTTTAGTAGAACGTACTTCATCTATTGTTCTGCTAAGAAGATCGGGTAGGGCTAGGTTTTTCCTTCTGTCCAAATAATGTGTAAATTTGGAAATTTCATTAGTATTAGTTGAAATCTGTAAACTCTGTGATTTGGTTTATTCTTTTGTGTAAATAGATAGATTATTGGTTTGTGGTCTGTAAATAAAATAATTGGATGATTTGAACCTGTTAGTAGGAATTCATATTCCGTTAGGGCAAATATGATCGCTGAGCATTCTCTAATTAATGTAGATAGTCGCATTTCAATTGGTGTAAAAAGTCTAGAGTTTGCTGATATTAATCTCATCTTCTTTTCAGTTGGATGCTGTTGTAATAATGCTGCTCCAATGCCTGTGTTGGATGCATCTGTTATGATGTAAAATGGTTTCTTAGTGTCTGGCATCGTTAATTCGAGTTTATGTGTTATTGTTCTTTTCATTTGTTCAAAGATTGCTTGATGTTCTTTTGTCCATTTAAAGTTGTTCTCTTTGTGTCAGAGATTATTCGAGATTCTATCTGGCGTTAGAGGTAATTTGACTGTTCCGTATGTTTCTATTGTGGTATTGTTCGCTGCCGTTAATGTTTTGTTTGCTTTTTCCAATTGTATTTCTGGGTTATTATATTTTATCTCATTCCAAGTATCTTCATTGAGTAAATTTAATGTTGCTCCTGAATCCAGTAGGAAGACAATTTCTAAAATTGGTTTTTGTTTAGTAAAGTCTTGTTCGAATTTATTACATTGATACATCGGTAATATCCATGTAGGATTACTTTCTAATGTATTTATTAATGTATTGCATGTATCTTCGTTTGCGTTATAGAATTTATCTAATATCTCTTGATCTTCGTCTGATGACTCTGATGTGTATTCGTATTCGTCAATTCCTGGTGGGTCATCGTTTTGTTTTTCTGATTTAATGGTATTTATTCTGTTTTTGTTATTATTATTGTTATATTTATTTCCTTCATTTCGTTGTTCTGTAGAGTAATTCCTTTGATTCTGTTCTCTTTGTGATGAATTTCTCCTGTCGTCTCTGTTATTGTTGTTTGAGTAATTTCTATTGTTACTACTTGAACGTTGTCTAAATCTGTCGTTTCTGCTTGAATCTCTGCTGTTATATCTTTGTCTGTTATTGTTATGATAATTATTATTTCTGTTATATGGTGATTGTTGTCTTGAGTTGTTTATATCTGTATATCTTGAGCTTGATCTACTGTTGTATCTGTTATGATTGTTATTTCTATTATAGCTGTTTCCTCTGCTTCTACTGTAATTGTTTCTATTATAACTTGGACTTCTGTTATTGTAATTATGTGATCTTCGATATCCCTGATAATTCCTATTATCTCTAGGATTTATGTTGTTATTATAATTATTTCGTGATTGTGATCGGTATGGGGTTCGACTTCGTGAATTGTTATATATCGGTGACGTTGGTGGTAATTGTCTTCCGTTAATGTTATTTGAATCAATTTTTCTGTTTGGTAAAGTTTGATTATTTCTCATGTGACCATAGAATGATCTTTCTTTTGGTCGTGCTATGCTTTCTCGACGTGGTCTTTTGAAGCATCTACCTTTAGTATGTCCCTGTGAGCTGCAATAGCTACAAAACAAGGCAAATTTTGGTCTACCTTTAAAAATCTTTTTGTCATCTGTATTATTAATTCCGTTAAGGACATTACATATTGTTCCTTCAAATTGTTCTAGATCGTTTTGGTTAAGTTCGTAGATATTGTTACAGGCTATATTCATTTGTTTTAGATTGTCATTGATATTACTTGTACTTTGATTAACTTCATATAGTCGTTTATAATTATTTGTTATAGTTCTTGTTAGATCCAACTGGTCTATTTTTTCTACCAATGTTTTGAATGGCATTTCCGGTTCTCTTGGCGTTTGTTTATGATTCGCATGCTTTTTTAATGCTGCTGTTTTTAGTTCGTTATCTAAACATCTAATAAATGTTTGGTTCATTACGCTATTTCTGTAATCTTCTGTGTATATGCTGTTTCTACTAGAGTTTCTATTCTCAAAGCTAATGATCTTAGTGATTCGTTTGTATGCTTTTGTAGTTGTTGCAATATTATTTTTGCTTGTTGTTTTGACTTTTCAGAATCAAACATATCTGAAACATTTGCAAAATGTTTCCCAATCTAATTTTGTTTCACTTGGAAGTGTTGAATACCATTTTTTGTGCAGGTCCTTGTAGGGTATGTAGTATTAAAGCTGCTCTTTTTACTTTCCATTGATGATGTCCAGGTTTGTTTACTGGTTCTATTCCGCTGCTAAATATCATAGCTGCAACTATACTGTTTAAGTATTCTTCAACAGTATATGCTGGGTCTGTACCATCGAAAGGTCTTATTGTTGTTGGTACTGAACCACTGCTGATGCTTTGTTCTAATTGAGGTTCTTCGTTTATACTCATTGATGTCAGTTGTTTATAAAAGGGTAGAGGGGGTTCTACTGCGGTTGTTTCTCTTTCTTCTGTTGTGATCGAATTGGTTCTTCTATTTCGATTTTCTTGTTGTCGATTGTATTGTCTATTATTAGTTTGTATATTTTCGTTCGCAATATTGTCTATATTTCTGTGATTGAATAATTGTTCATTTTCTGTTCTGAATTTTGTTTGTCTATTTATGTTATCCAGAGTTTTATCTAGTCTGTTGAATACCATTTCTAGTGCTTCCTGTTGTCTTTTTTCCATTCTTTTATTCATCTGTTGATATTTCATTTCCAGATCATCTATTAGTTTATTTGTGTGATTTGTTACTGTAGCTGTTATTTCATTTTTTAGTTCTATGTAATTATTTGTTTGTTGTCTCCAATATTGTTCGTGATACCCTTGGTTGTCATTTAGAGGACTAATATAGGTATTGTTTCTATTATCTCTCATTGGATATTTCCGTCGAGCATTTTGGTTCACTGATGGTGGTAATTTAGTTTCAAATCTGATCTCCCTTTCTTCGGAATCTGAGATATCTATGTCTTCGTCTATATTTTGTTGATTTCCGAATAAATTCGATGTTAATTGTTTATGAGGTTTCAGTGTTGATTTTTGTTTTGTTTGTAAGTTATTATTTGTTTGAATGTCTTTAGGTGTTGATGTCGATGTTAGGCTTCTTGATAAGTTAAATGAAGAAGATCCTATTTGACTTTGATCTGTGATTTTTACATGACTGTGTAATCCTTCGATGAAGTTTATGCTATCGGAGCATATTTTTAATGTGCTTTCAAAATGTTCCGAAAAATGTTCGCTATTCCAAATGTTTTGTAGTTCGTCACATAAATGACTAATTTCCTCTGGAAATGTTTCTCCGAATTGGACTCGTTTTTCATTAATGTGTTCGAAGTTATCTAACCAAAATAGGAATGTGAATTCAGATACTAATTTTATTATATCTAATGTTGTTGTTTTAAAGTCTGATTTTAATTCAATTATTTTTGTTAGCCAATTGTTATAATTTTTTATATCGAATCTTAATTTATCGTTCACTGACTGTATTTCTTGACGATATTCGTTCAGGTATTCGGCTGTATTCCTTAGTGTTTCGTACGTAGTGGATGTTATAGCTGTCAATTTTGTGTTATCTTGTGATTCCTCATGTCTTTTCGAGAATATTTTAAACATATCCGATAGTGATGTTTCATTTTGGAAATTAAAAAATATCTTTTTGTCTCCTTTTTCATCTGTTAGTGTGAATGCATAATGTTTGTTATGTTGATCTCTATCCAGTAGTATTACTGGTAGGTAATGTACTAGATGGTTTCTATGTATGTTAGTCTGTTGTATATGTTTTGTTTCTTTAAAGAGATTGTTTTTCAAGTTTATTATTATTCTGTAGATAATTCACGATTTTCTTGTGGACAATCGTTAGCAATTGTAAATGGTATTAAGAAATTGCTACTATATGTTTGTTCATTGTATTTGTAAGCCATTTTAATGTTATTTGTTATGTTTTCCAACAATACTTTTGTTATGTTTTTTCGATGTTTTTTCTGTTTGTTTATTCAATTTAGTTCAGCACTGGTCGCACCAGATAAGACGTGTTCTGAGCTTACCTTTATTAGGCTACTTCTGGAACTGTCTTAGGGTTGTCTCAAGAATAAGTTGTACTCTTAAGGCTTACCTGACTAACTAAAGTTCTATATCTCTAGTCTGTTACTCTTCTATCTAAGCTTCAGTAGACAGTGCACGGGCCCCAATGCTAAAGTCTAACGTATATCTCAATACAAAACAAGAGCGGAGTAGAGAGAGAGAAATATACTTTATTATTATATGAGGTGGTGAACTGGTACTGACTAAATAACTTTCTCTTCTGAGAAGAGGGGTAAATGGGTAAACATCTAAAGGAAAGAAAGGAAAAGATATTATTCCCTTTTTATCCAATTAGGGAAGAGTATTTTCAGTCTTTATTTATTTAAATAATAAAGTCTTTCAAATAGTTCTTTCTGGAAGTCATATTTGACTCCAAAACTAAGATGATGCAGCAAGCTGGCTCCCAGTTTAATGAAGCATTAATGAAGTCCAATGGTGAAGCATTGGTGAAGTCCAATGACAAAGCTGTAGAGAAAGCTCGAGATAAACCAGGAATGTTAGTAGATAAAGACACGGCTAAAATTAGTAATTTAATGTCAGTTCAATCTAATCCCCAATTAAAGTTAAAGTTCGTAAATTTAGATATTGGTGAATTTGAAATGAACGGTGTTAAACTAATTAAACAAGAAAATGCATTTATAGTTAAGGATAATATATATGAATTGTCAGATGAATTTATAAACTTTCTTACTAACCCTAATATAAAACATGGAGAAATCGAGGCAGATGAAAACAAAATTAAAAGGCTTTTAAAGGTTATTAGATATGATTTAGGAAAAGGGGATAAGAAAAGCGCTAGATATAGAACAATAAAACGTATAATAGGGGTAAAAGATGATGTATTTCGCAGGGTTTAAATAGCAACCCTAACCCAAATAATCAAAGAAGTTGCCATTTAAATCAGCATAGCTGTGACTTCGTCAATGGTTTAGTAGAAAGACTAGAATTTTTAATACTAGAAACAAAAGCTGGTCATGATGGATTATACGATGAAATGCTAGATATGTCTAAGCAACTATTATCTATGAATATTATTAACCAAGAGCAACTAGATAGTTTTGTTTTTAACTATGGTAAATAGGTGAAACCAGGACTGCGTCCATGAGCAAGCTCACAACTTCATTGATCAGGGAACCTGCTTTGCAGATAGGTGAAATCATCAGGGATTCTGCTTCGCAGACGACTACATCCATAAAAAATGTGGAAAAACAACAACAACAACACTTATTAGCTAAAGAAGTATTCAGTTCTCAAATAACAAAGTTTAGAAGAGAAAGAATAATACCTTTATATAAAGATGAAACATGGTCAGCTGATTTAATTGATAAGTCATCTCTAAGTAAATACAATAATAATTATAAGTTTATATTAACTGTTATAGATATATTCACAAAATATGCATAGGTTATTCCATTAAAGAATAAATCTTGTTTATCTATAACTAATGGTTTTAAAATAGTATTAAGTGAACATCCACAGGGTGGCTCTGAAAGTAGAAAACCAGAAAAATTATGGATAGATAGAGGTACTGAGTTTTACAATAAAACATTTAAATCTTTACTTAAAGAATATGAAACAAAACTATATTCTACTTATAGTGGTTTAAAGGCTGTATTCAAAGAGAGATTTAATAGAACATTGTTACACATAATAAATAAACCTATGTTCATCAATGGCGATGGTAATTGGGTAAATATATTAAATGATGCTGTTGTAACGTATAACAATAACATTCACTCAACAATCAATATGACACCAGTTGACGCTTCTAATAATTCTGATAAAGTTAAATACACTTTTAGTTTTAAGAATATTAAACCTAAACTTAAAGTTGGTGATTATGTTAGAAATGCAGATAAAAATAATATCTTCTCTAAAGTTTACACTTCTAATTGGAATAGAGAATGGTTTAAAGTTAATGAAATTCTAAGAACACAACCACCAACATATAAAATAGAAAATATTAATGGTGAGATAATAGAAGGTAAATATTACGATTAGGAATTATTAAAATCCGAGTTTGATTTTGAATCTAATAATAAGGTTTTGGATTCTTTAGATATAGACCTCCGGTCATCTGCGAAGCAGGTTCCCTGATCTTTGAAGAAGTTACACTTATAAGCCGGCAAGCTGGATAGACCTACGGTCAGCTACTTGGCAGATTCAAATTTTTCTGTAAACAAATACAAAGATGACAAGAAATAGATTCAATCAAGCTAAACATCAATGGCGAAGCATGACCGTAGGTCCATCGGGGAACCCACTTCTCGGATCAACATCAACATCAACAAACAACTTAACACTAAGTAAGGCTCGTGGGTTATTCCTAGAAGATAATGATAATATTGATATGAAGGATACCTATATAATTACAAATGTACATCCTCCAATAGATGAAAAAGATGTTGTCAATAAAGAGTATTGTGACAATAACTTATTATCCTCTTCTAATAAAATAGACATTTTACGTAGAAACAAAACTGAACTAAGAAAAGGTGAATTTGATAAAGTCACAACTAAAACATTACAACTAAATGAAACACAAGTTAATGATGAACTAATTAATGAGTTTATTGAATCAACAAATGAAGTCACAAATACTGTTAATTTTTGTAAAAAAAGTTGCTGCTGATACTATCTCTAAATATAATCAAATAAAACAAGAATTTGATAATAATAAGTTTAATCAGAATATCACTAACATACAACTAGAGGAAATCTTTACTACTGGACTAAAAGAATTTAAAGAAGTTAATAAAAAAGACTAATTCTTTTATAGATGAAGCCCTTTTAAAGAATAAAAGGACAATAGTACAATATATAATTGCTCTACTTTTACGAAGTTTGTTACTTGATAATAGAGAACAAGAAAGTCTAGAGAAGCATTATGGTTTTAAACAAGAAGATATAACGAAAGAAATAGAAAGAATTTTTACTAATTAAAATAACCAAAACTATGACTAACCCAACAGCACCGAGTGAGAGATTACTATATCCCAACTTGTCAACCGTTAATGAACAATACATAAATGAAAAAATTCAAGCCAATAATAAATTTAACAACAATATAAACATTATAAAAGATATTAGAAATTATTATGAAACTGAAACTAATAACTATAATAAGAAGTTAAGTAGATATAAGAATTATATTAACGTAGCTGAGATAACAGAAATAGTATTATCTTCTATAGCAACAACTGCAACATCAACATCAGTTGCATTAACAGGTATAGGATTACCTTATTCTATACCAACAGCTTTTGCTACAGCAACTGTTTGTGGTTCATTATCAAAAACAATTATTACTAAAATTAGAAATAAATTTATAAAGTTTTACCAAACGTATATTTTAAGTAAACAGTTTAGTGATAAGTTTAATAGACTATATATTCAATCAATGAATGATAATAAAATAGATAATGATGAGTATAATGAATTAGTTATGGAATATGAGGATTATAAGAAGAACAAGAAAAACAAGCTGAGTGTTTTTTAAAACTAAAGTTGTTAGTGTTTAGTTATAATAATGTATTTAGTAATAATAATATTAGTATTAATATTTATCAATAATCATAAACATAATATAAATATAATCATAATCATAATCATAATCATAATCATAAATAAAATATAAACATAATCAGAAACATAAATATAAACATAATCATAAATTCAATCATGATTATAATCAAATAATTCTCTCTTCTTAGTACCAAAGTATAACCCTCTTCCTTTTTGTACTACCTTTATACCTTCACCAGTAGTTGCAAATTTAATTAAATCTGGTGTGGCTGATAAAGCAGCTCTAGGGTTTCTACTTACAGCTGAACTTCCTATTTTACTAGCTATTTCTAATGCTTTTGCTGGATTACTGGCAACCTTCTTTCCAAAGTTAACTGAAGCCCTACCAACACTTTTAAAGACATCTTTTAATCCCTCTGCTTCTATTGTTGCATCACTAACAGTCATTGACTTATTTCTCTTATACTTAACTCAATTTACTCTTCAACATTTTAGTACCTTTTGAAGTAATAAAACCGCTTATATTATTGTTACCACTATAATGTCTGCCACCAACACAATATGAATTAGATTTATATTTCTGTAAAAGACTCATTTCTATATATAAAAAATAATGGAAGTTAAAAAGTATAATCCGTTTGTTGTTATTAAGCCTAAGTCAACGGGTTCCGCCCCCGAGCGAAGCTCGAAGCCTAAGGTTAGGCCCAAGGCTAAGATTAAGCTTGAAGCTGGAGGCTTATCTCTAGAGAATAAAAAGAAACTAGACATTATTTATGCTAGGGGTTTTGTTAAGACAAGTAAGAAATAGTTATCAGGAACTGCTTCGCAGATAATTATAATTATCTACGAAGTAGCTTTGCTAATCAGGAACTGCTTCGCACATGTTTCACCATAACTATGACTATAATAATAATGACTAAAACTATAATTATGATATAATATCAACCATCTTATTACCATCACTATTCACACTAATAACATTTCTAGTTAATACTAATGCATGACATAAACCATCTGCAACTGCAGCACTAAATTTAAAATTAAGTTGTATTGGTTGTGGACCTATATGATCACTTTGTTATCTAGTATCAAATACATACATTCTAGAACTACTTTTGAATGTTCTATGATTTAAATATGGTTTTATATTATGTGGTAGCCCATTATAATCTTTATTAAAGTTAACAATCTCTTTAAAAGCCTCATTATAATTATTGGTAGCATAATTAATATTCATTCTATCCTCGGGATAAAACTCACTACCAATCTTGTTTTGTTTGTACCAATTTGTTCTCACTACCAATTTGTTCATTAACATTATTATTTTCAAAACCAACTATTATATATTGTGGTGTTTCCATGCCACTTTCCATAGCAAGATCAAACAAGAAATTAGTAGCATTGGGCACATTCTTTTAAAATGTCTTTCTTTCTTAATAACTAAAGTCTACATTGTTCTTTTTATTTAAACCCTTTTGCACAATAATTCTATTATCATTATTAGAATCAATACGAGGTACACACCATGATTTATCTCTAATTTCTATATTAGCATCATTAGCAACAGCACCAGGATTAGCATTAACTCTATATAGAGCTCTATCATTATTATTTCTTTTTAATATTAGTTTAAATCCTAAACCATATATAATCTTTTCTAAATCATTTACAAAACCAAATAGATCACTCATCTTAATCATCATATACATATGACCTTGTTGTGCAGCAATATTGTCACCTTTAAGTTGACCATCTCTATTGCCCTGATTTCTAACAAAACCACTCTCATTTTCATCAACAGTGCTAGAGAATATCTTATACATCAATAGATTAGGATGGCAATGATCTATATATTCAATAGTCCTACCACCACTAGTTTCAAGCTTAATTGAACTAAACAATGCCATCATACCATAATTAACTAATCTGATATTAGCATCATTAGCAAATACACCACCAGCATCATCTGATACAACAAACTCTATCTCTAGGTATGAATCACGCAAATTTAAGTGATTCTCTTCTCTATTGAGTATGATATTAATATTGGTATTAACCGTATTCATTGTTGCCGGATTATTTGGTTTATGTTTTAAAATCTTACTTTTATGTATATCATTACTATAACCATAAGTTGTATCCAAAATAAAATCCATTTTTAAAAGATAAAAAATGACTGATAGTTTAATCTTAAATGAACTGCAAAATATACATGAAGCTTTAACTAAAACTAAAGAAGAGCATAGACTTAACTTTAGAATGACAAAGCCAACAGAATAGTTTAACTTTAGTGAACCTATACTTAACTCATCAAACTTAGGTTTAATTAGATTATCTGTTTATAATTCGGTGTTTAATGTGAATAGAAGGAACAATCAATTCATATATGATATCAAGGGTGAAACATGGTCAGATACCCGTATTTTAGCTATTATACCAGGAGCATATGAATTATTCGAAATAGCAGAATTAACAAAAGAAGAAACTAATGGTAATGTTATAATAGAGTCTGATAAGAATACAATGAAAACTTTAATGGAAGTAAAACAAGGTGCAATTAACTTTGACATAGACAATTCAATAGCCCCATTACTGGGCTTCAGAAAAATAGCATATGAACAAGGTAAATATACATCTCAGAAAAAAAATAGCATATGAACAAGGTAAATATACATCTCAGAAAATTGTTGGTATTATGGGTTTTAGTACTATTAACATTCATTGTAATGTGATATCTGGTGTTAGAGATAATGGGAATAACACAGACATACTATATACTTTTACTCTAACAGAACCACCAGGCTATCTAATAAATAATATACCAACTAATATCTTATATCAAAATATAACTAAAGATAGAATAGAATATATAGAGTTTCATGTTAAAGATGAGCATGGAAGACCTATAGACTTTAATGGTGATGTATTAAGTTTTACTTTACATCTGGTGTAGATATAAACTTAAACCTAAACTAAACTACAAAACTCTCTGATCCCAATTAATTCTTAGTTTACCATTAATATTTTTATTTTTAGTTATATCAATGACAATATAATTATAAGGCTCTTTCCATACCTTATTACATATATTAGCAAAGTCATTATAACTAAGTTCAACATTATTAAAGAAATCTTGATATATCGATGCTAGGACTTTACCTCTCTGTTCAAATAAAATAAATAGATTACAGTTCTCTCTAACACTCTGCCTATCCAGAGAGAACAGGTTTTGATGAAGATATATCATATTACAGTTATTATGTCTACCTCTACAAAAGTAATCAATAATAACTGGTTCTTTGGCTCTAACATCATCGAATATCATTAGTTTCTTTAAGTCTTTGGGTAGTTTATCTGGAGATGGTAAATCTTTTATATCTTAATAAATTCTATAATTGCATTTGCGTTTATTCTTTTTAATCCATTGTATTGATCACCAGTAGGTCCAATGATGTATAGCTTATCAAAATATATACTAGGTAGAATTAGTTTTTTTTATTAAGAATGTCTTACCATATTCACTAGGACCAGATATTATACATCTAAAGTTATCTGGAAATGTGGCTTCAGTAATTATATTATCATCATTTAGCCATGATTGTAGATTATCATTTATGTTTATAGTGATAGTGTTAGTAAGACATTCTTTTTTGTTGGGTTTACCCTTTTGATACGACTTCGTCCATCCGGGAACCGGTTCCGCCGATGTTTCACCATGTTTTTCATCCAATAGATATATAAAATTACCATTATCATCAACATTATCATTATCATTATCATTAACAATATCATTATCATTATTAGTAAAGCTACTTCGTAGATCATTATCATTATCATTATCATTATCATTAACATCATCATTATCCTTAACATTAACATTATCATTATCATTAACATTAACATTATCATTAACATTATTAGCAAAGCTACTTCGTAGATCATTAACATTATCATTATAATTAACATTATCAATGACATTATCATTATCATCATCATTAACATTATCATTATTATTATATTTATCTTTAACATTATCATTATCATTATCATTATCATTAACATTATATTTATCATTAACATTACAACCTAAACAAAAACACTCATTATATATTCCTGGATATTTACATTGATTAACTAGAATATTTAAAGCACTTTCAATTCTAAATCCTCTATCAATAAGATAGATCATGTATAAACAATAAGCTCCACAATAAGATTCATCATATTGTTGTGTTCTCTCATTGGAGCCTAGATCAACATATGCTTCTAAGAATAATGGTGGGGTCTCAACACCAAAAACTATCAAAGTAATACACAGGACCGCCTTCTCTTCTTATAACTAAAACCAAATAAGCACCATCAGTTGGATGTAGATTCACAATAATGTTGAAGTTAGGTTCCCCGATCGGTGAAGCCGTTTCACGGATACTATCTGGAGTCTCATCTCCATTACTATTTCAATTGGTGTTAGACTTATATCTTTACCTATATCTTTTATTCTGATATAACTCATAGCATTATTATCAATATTAAATTTATTATTGAATTCCTGAAAAGTTAAGATAAGCATTTTTATATAATAAATTTTATATATGAAAATGGATAAAGGCGGTATACTTTTTTTCTTATTATTATAATTGGTATTTGTTATATAATTTATGATTCAATACCAAGTAAATATACAAAACTAGAAGAAGGCTTTGGTGGATTTATGAATAGGAGTGTAGTTAGATTTGAATATGAAAAGTCACCATTACATATTATTGTTTATGGTGGAACTGGTACGGGGAAAACATATTTTATTAGACAATACTTAGAATTATACTCAGTCCAAAACCAAGACCAAAATCAAGACCAAAACCATGACCGAAACCAAAACCAAGACCAAGCTAAAAAAATGGTTATAGTGTGTAAAGATGACAGAGACTGGATAGATCCTGAGTCTAATAAGTTTTATACTGGGTTTAATGAATGTGATATAAATATGATCACAAAAAATAATATGCATAAATTTCAAAATTTTGTAATAGTACTTGATGATATGGGTGATAGGTTAAATAAGAATATAGCTTATTATTTTACTGAGGGAAGACATTATAATATTCAAATGATTGTAATGTGTCATAAACCAGCTCAAATAATTAATACAGCAAGAATGAGTTGTGATACTACTTATTCAACAACTTATAATGTACCTGATCTATTTAAAAACTTTAATGAGATACATAAATGTGAACATGACTTTAGTAAAATAATAAGTGAGTTAAATAGTAACCATTGTAATTGTACAGATGGAATGTCAGATGAACTTCGTTATGGTATAATTAAATATAATAAGAAGGAAAATAATTTTATTATTATTAATAGTAATAGAACAATGATATATGATTCAAGAGTTGGTTTCCTTGATTTAAAAGCTCTTAGTTTAAAAGATGAATTAGAAAGAGAAGATATAAATAAACTTATAGCATATATGAAACCACTCATGATAAATGCAACAGATAGAAATGTTATTAATCATGATAACTAAATATTCTATTTTAATAAACTTCTTAAATTAAATAATATTAAAATACAGAATGATGTTTTAACAAAAGAGATGATTATGGGAAAGGGTATAAAAAGTTTATCAATTATTGGTGGAATTATAAGCTTAGGTTTAATTACACTTAGTTATATTTATCCCGATATAATATCAAGAAATGCTGGGAGTGTAGCAATGGGAGCAAGCACAATGTTGAGTAGAGTAAATACATTAGTTAACGTTGGATATGGAGAAGAGTTGGATAATGATCTGCGAACAGACTCCGTCTGTGGTTATTCAACGGACGAAGTCCGTGGCAAGCCAAGTGGTTATACCAATGGTGAAACCTGGGCAAAGCCCAATCTAGGAAGTAGCTTGGAGAACCACGAGCAAAGCTCGTTCACTAATCTACGAAATACAATACAAGAAGAATAAATAAATGAAGAGATGGGAATTTTAAATAGAAAGGGAGGAAGGTTTTTAACCAGACTATATGGAAATAATGAAGAATTTAGAGAAGATATTATAACTTTTGTTAGAAATAAAAAAGAATTAGACCTTGAACTGATTTTAGATAAGAGATGTAAAACTAATACACTCAATACGTTAGAAAACAAATATTTAGCAGAGTTTATCACATCTAAAGATAATACTAAAGATTTAATTGAAATCATGGTTAATTTATACCCCGCGAAATGATTAGGTAAATATTGAAGTTTACCCTATAATAAATGCTTTTAAAATGTTTAGAGTGTAACTATAAATATGGAAACATCGCTGTTTTAAAATAACATTATGAATCATGCCATTAAGATAAAACTGATAAATGAATGTGTGGTAATATAATACTAAGTGGTATTTGTGCTAATATTTTTTCTCCATGGGGTTGTCCTTTAAAAAATGAATCTAGTTCTAGTTCTAGTTCTAGCTCTAGCTCTAGCTCTAGTTCTAGTTCTGGTTCTAGTTCTATCTATGACTCTAACTCTAACTCAGACCCTAGCCCTAACCCTAACCCCAACCCTAACCATAAATCTAACCCTAACTTTAACCCTAACCCTAACCCTAACTCTTAACATAACCCTAACTTTAACCCAGAAGTCTTAATTAGAAGTTGTAATAAATGTAATTATGTAAAACCACTAACTGATTTTGATGAGAGTAAGTATACATGTAGAAGTTGTACTTCAGCTAAAGTTAATTGTCCATATTGTGCTTCTGTTGTGAGATATGATGGGATACGGGCTCATGTAAAGAAACAACATCCAGATGTAGAATTAACTAGAGGATTTAGTAGAAATTTAACTGAGAGATCAGTGGAACTGGTTCCTAGATCTGTTATTACCCAAACTGGGGAAAGTTGTTCATGTAAATATTACAATTTTGTATCATTTTTTATTAATAATGGGTTAAATATAGAAAAAAAAAGAAAATATAAATTTAGTGAAGAGTATAGATAATTTGAAATAAAAGTATAAAAAAATAAAAAAAAAAACATCAAAAAGAGTGATTCACTCTTAAAGAGTGAAAAAGAGCGATTGCCCTACTCAGAAGTCACCCCGAAAAGAGTGAATTGCTGTTAAAGAGTGAAATGTAAATTTTGCTTTGATTTTTTTATTTTTTGTTTTATATTTTAATATTAATTGATTTTTTCATGGAATTTAGAGCTAATATATAGTAGTAGAAAAAACAGGGGAATCAACCAACAGTGAAATTTGGCCCTATTCGACATGCGCCATTAGCGTTAGAAGAAAGGGACAAATTTTACTGGTGGTTGATTCCCTTGTTTTATCTACTACTTAATCAATTGCACCAATAATGCAAAATAACCTACACATTATTAACATATTGCAATATACACTCTTGAAATACGGACACACTATTAATATCATCATTCACCAGCACTTATAACATAACACACTTATATCGGTTCACATTGTACACCAATGTTAACAGTACACTGTATCTGAATGGTACACCAACCACCGTACACCATAGAAAAAACTAATCAGGCTATCAAACCATAACACTGCCAGTCCTTGCCAAGTATTATTGCAACCCCCCAATTAAAATCCCTTTCACCGCAAAAAACTCTGCAATACACCACGAGCCAAAACTCAACTATGTAATACTCGGCTATGTAATACTCATTAACATCCACATCTGTAGTTCAATGAAAGACTACAAATTCTACTCACCACTATTCAACAAATGTGTACTATCCAGTGTCTACTGCTTTCCCATGAATGTGTACTATCCTTTTGTCCTATTTACCAACAATCTACAAATACAACAATTAACACAATGAGAGTAACTGTTAGAAACCTTAGCCATCTATTAGTCCAACATCAACCCAACTCTCACTAGCCACTACAAACTAATCCATCACCTCGTTATTCACCATATTTCTGGTTCTAGTTCTATCTATGACTCTAACTCTAACTCAGACCCTAGCCCTAACCCTAATCCCAACCCTAACCTTAACCTAACCCTAACCTTAACCCTAACCCTAACCCTATCTTTAACCCAGAAGTCTTTATTAGAAGTTGTAATAAATGTAATTATGTAAAACCACTAACTGATTTTGATGAGAGTAAGTATACATGTAGAAGTTGTACTTCAGCTAAAGTTAATTGTCCATATTTTGCTTCTGTTGTGAGATATGATGGGATACGGGCTCATGTAAAGAAACAACATCCAGATGTAGAATTAACTAGAGGAGTTAGTAGAAATTTAACTGAGAGATCAGTGGAACTGGTTCCTAGATCTGTTATTACCCAAAGTGGGGAAAGTTGTTCGTGTAAATATTACAATTTTGTATCATTTTTTATTAATAATGGGTTAAAAATAGAAAAAAAAGAAAATATAAATTTAGTGAACAGTATAGATAATTTGAAATAAAAGTATAAAAAAATAAAAAAAAACATCAAAAAGAGTGATTCACTCTTAAAGAGTGAAAAAGAGCGATTGCCCTACTCAGAAGTCACCCCGAAAAGAGTGAATTGCTGTTAAAGAGTGAAATGTAAATTTTGCTTTGATTTTTTTATTTTTTGTTTTATATTTTAATATTAATTGATTTTTTCATGGAATTTAGAGCTAATATATAGTAGTAGATAAAACAAGGGAATCAACAAACAGTGAATTTTGGCCCTATTCGACATGCGCCATTAGCGTTAGGAGAAAGGGACAAATTTTACTGGTGGTTGATTCCCTTGTTTTATCTACTACTTAATCAATTGCACCAATAATGCAAAATAACCTACACATTATTAACATATTGCAATATACACTCTTGAAATACGGACACACTATTAATATCATCATTCACCAGCACTTATAACAAAACACACTTATATCGGTTCACATTGTACACCAATGTTAACAGTACACTGTATCTGAATGGTACACCAACCACCGTACACCATTGAAAAAATTAATCAGGCTATCAAACCATAACACTGCCAATCCTTGCCAAGTATTATTGCAACCCCCCAATTAAAATCCCTTTCACCGTAAAAAACTCTGCAATACACCACGAGCCAAAACTCAACTATGTAATACTCGGCTATGTAATACTCATTAACATCCACATCTGTAGTTCAATGAAAGACTACAAATTCTACTCACCACTATTCAACAAATGTGTACTATCCAGTATCTACTGCTTTCCCATGAATGTGTACTATCCTTTTCTCCTATTTACCAACAATCTACAAATACAACAATTAACACAATGAGAGTAACTGTTAGAAACATTAGCCATCTATTAGTCCAACATCAACCCAACTCTCACTAGCCACTACAAACTAATCCATCACCTCGTTATTCACCATATTTCTGTTTCTAGTTCTATCTATGACTCTAACTCTAACTCAGACCCTAGCCCTAACCCTAATCCCAACCCTAACCTTAACCTAACCCTAACCTTAACCCTAACCCTAACCCTATCTTTAACCTAGAATTCTTTATTAGAAGTTGTAATAAATGTAATTATGTAAAACCACTAACTGATTTTGATGAGAGTAAGTATACATGTAGAAGTTGTACTTCAGCTAAAGTTAATTGTCCATATTGTGCTTCTGTTGTGAGATATGATGGGGTACGGGCTCATGTAAAGAAACAACTTCCAGATGTAGAATTAACTAGAGGATTTAGTAGAAATTTAACTGAGAGATCAGTGGAACTGGTTCCCAGATCTGTTATTACCCAAACTGGGGAAAGTTGTTCGTGTAAATATTATAATTTTGTATCATTTCTTATTAATAATGGGTTAAATATAGAAAAGTAAAAGAATATATAAATTTATTGAAGAGTATAGATAATTTGAAATAAAAGTAAAAAAAATAAAAAAAAACATCAAAAAAGAGTGATTCACTCTTAAAGAGTGAAAAAGAGCGATCTCCCTACTCAGGAATCACCCCGAAAAGAGTGAATCGCTCTTAAAGAGTGAAACGTAAATTTTGCTTTAATTTTTTTTATTTTTTATTCTATTTTTTAATATTAATTGATTTTTTCATTGAATTTAGAGCTAATATATAGTAGTAGATAAAACAAGGAAATCAACAAACAGTAAAATTTGGCCCGATTCGACATGCGCGCTTAGCGTTAGGAGAAAGGGACAAATTTTACTGGTGGTTGATTCCCTTGTTTTATCTACTACTTAATCAATTGCACCAATAATGCAAAATACACTACACATTATTAACATATTGCAATATACACTCTTGAAATACGGACACACTATTAGTATCATCATTCACCAGCACTTATAACAAAACACACTTATATCGGTTCACATTGTACACCAATGTTAACAGTACACTGTATCTGAATGGTACACCAACCACCGTACACCATATAGAAAAAATTAATCAGGCTATCAAACCATAACACTGCCAGTCCTTGCCAAGTATTATTGCAACCCCCCAATTAAAAACCCTTTCACCGTAAAAAACTCTGCAATACACCACGAGCCAAAACTCAACTATGTAATACTCGGCTATGTAATACTCATCAACATCCACATCTGTAGTTCAATGAAAAGACTACAAATTCTACTCACCACTATTCAACAAATGTGTACTATCCAGTATCTACTGCTTTCCCATGAATGTTTACTATCCTACTGTCCTATTTACCAACAATCTACAAATACAACAATTAACACAATGAGAGTAACTGTTAGAAACATTAGCCATCTATTAGTCCAACATCAACCCAACTCTCACTAGCCACTACAAACTAATCCATCACCTCGTTATTCACCATATTTCTGGTTCTAGTTCTATCTATGACTCTAACTCTAACTCAGACCCTAGCCCTAACCCTAGCCCCAACCCTAACCCTAACCTTAACCCTAACCCTGACCCTAACTTTAACCCAGAAGTCTTAATTAGAAGTTGTAATAAATGTAATTATGTAAAACCACTAACTGATTTTCAAAATCTTTTCTTGAGTGGACCGGCAGTTGTTATCAGCTGGACCCCTTGGTTCTGATCAAACCCATCAGATTTTCAGATGAAGTTCCGATCAGAATGCTGTTTTATTGTTGTCCCTTACCCGAGACAACAAAAGTCAGTAAGAAAACAAAAAAAAACTTGAAAAAAATGTCGCTCGAATTGGTCTCTGGTCAGACTAGTGTGCTCTCGAATCGGCCTCTGATCAGACTTGTGTGCGCTTGAAACTGCCTCTGATCAGACCGTCCCAGACCAAAGTGACCTCTGATCAGACCGTCCCAGAACAAAGTGGCCTCTGATCAGGCAAGTTCCAGACCATTGTCCAGACAAAAGTGCGCTCGAAGCCTTTTCCAGACCATGCAATTCGAGTGCACCGGGAACATGTGTGCGCTCGAAACTCGTCTGATCAGGGGTCACTTCGGTTTGGCCACCTCGACCTGGGTCACCTCGTTATTCACCATTATTACACAGCTATTATTAATAGTTATTACATTAACTATGGTTATTGCACCATCCGCAATCCTTACACCATTAGTTGACCATACTCACCAATTTTTCACCATTATTTATGTAATATTCAAAATAGCAAAGAGAAAAGGAGTTGACTATGCAAACCATAGAATATAATAAACAAATTGATACATTAACAAAATCACAAAATAAAATATTATAACTAAATCATAATAATGTTTCAGTATGTTGGCCAAAAGTGAAACCCATCCAGACTCGCCTCTCAGCTTCATCTTAGAGGAAGTAGAGATCAGCTCGGGACAAACGAGCCCAGCAGAAACCATCGTTGACAACATCACCCGAACGACCGAAACTAACGCTCCCGAAACGATTCCACAAGAACCCCAAAATCTGATCATAAAATAGATAACCCCTTAGATCAACCTGTAAGGCACAAAATGGTATCTAACAAGCGAAAACAGATAGCCGCACAGGCTAGAAACAATAACCAGCAAAAAATATACTTCAATCAAAACCACAAACCCATAGCTAATATTGCATATCAGTCGCAACAAATTCATGCTACTCCACTCCGTCAGTCCACCCCAATATTACATCAGCAATATAAAAACAACCCTTATCTTCACAACAGTAACCTGTACCTTAATCAACGACTATACATGAAAGTACCACCAATGGCAGTATATCCCCCACCAGTACAACAAACACCACCCATGCCAGAGCCATCAACTGAAATAAGCACAACATTTCCAGTAAACTTACAAAACCGGATTGGTCAGCCCAGAAAGAACCCGATTATAGAACATCACCAACAATGGGTAATGGGCCAATCAGGAAAGTTGAAAACTAAAAATTAGCGGTTTCCATATGCAGTTACATCACGGTCAAACAATCCAAAAACCTTCTTCGACCAGAGTACAAATGAACAGACACCTGAACAAGCAATAAGAGAAACGATTTGGTTTAACAATGAAGACCCTATATATTATGCCAAACTGAATTCATCAAATTATAACCTGTTATTGTCCTTCTTAAATTGGGCAAAGATCCCATATGAATCGAAACTACACACGTTTCAAATAGAGCCACTCCAACACCGACTCAAAGAATGCATCCCTCCTCTGCCCACTGAAAACACCCAAACTGTCAAACTTAGCCCCAAAATCATGAGGCGCGACAAAATTCACCAAAGTTTGTACCCCCAATTAAAATAATTTTATAGTCTAACCGAGCACTTCCTTTATAATTATGGCTACAAACTTAAAATTCCCGTATGTGCTTATTAGACCATGTGATAGCAAAGGCGTCACAAGCTATCACTGCCTACAAAGCCTATAACCACGCACTCTTTCAATTGAGTTTTAGTTTTTTACATCCTGCACCTAAAGATGTTCAAAGAATAATTTTCGAGTACATGAAACGAATTTAGTCCATAATCTAATTTATTGCACCTTCTTCAAGGACAAAACCGCACATGGAAATTATTGATATATAAATCACCAACTTACGTCACCTTACTTCCTAAATTATGCATACACTATCAAACCGAAAGACCTCACCGGAACACTAAGAAACTATGACCCCAAAAAACACTACATCTTCCAGTCGATAGAATACCCTGAACGACCTTTTATAGTCCCCTTAGAAGTACTGGAACCATGTGAAAACTATCATACGTACCACATATATGGTAGCGTACCAGTAGAACCTGTACAAAAGTACATCGAATACTACAGTAGAAGAGTACCAAGCGATAAGGATCAAGAAGTACGCACAGCAATGAAATCATTGGTCAAATTGATGTTCTAAACGCTTTAGTAGATTTATAGGCACAGAATAAAGAATTCCTAAAAGAGTTTGAAGATTTCAAAAAGAAGCCAAACACCCTATACAAACGACCATACTATAGAACTCACTGACGAAATTCACTACACCATATATGACACCATTTATAAACTAGCAATATAACCAGTATTATCGTATTCAATTACAATCAGTCAGAGTGTTATGTTCATAAATGTCATCTTTTCAGCTGTTACCTTTTCTACATTAGAGTTTATAACTGTTTATAATAACCGGTTGTAATAAGTTTTTCAAATAAACAGTAAGTGTTTCACTGTTTCTAATAACCGTGTATCACCATTTGACAAATATCTATAACCAATATGTCTATAACAAGTGCCTATAACCAATGTACTTGTACAGTCATAACCAAATACTTGTAACATTTATAAACAAATGTACTTGTTATCACCTATATGTAATTCAGTTAGTTAGTTATATATAATTAAGCGAATATTTCTTAAATCATTATGCACATGTAATAGTACGTAGCTACCATTCTCATTATAATCCAAAGTTCAGACACCCCTCCCCACTTTTTATACATGACTCAGTATATCTGTTTTATAGCCCAGTTTTACTCCACATTGTGTCCAAGCTGATTAATGCTGAGTTTTAAATTTTTACATCCTGCAACTAAAGATGTTCAAAGAATAATTTTCGAGTACTTAGAACGAATTTAGTCCATAATCTAATTTATTGCACCTTCTTCAAGGACAAAACCGCACATGGAAATTATTGATATATAAATGACAAACTTACGTCTCCTTACTTCCTAAAATACTCATACACTATCCAACCGAAGGACCTCACCCGAACACTAAGAAACTATGACCCCATAAAACAATACATCTTCCAGTCGATAGAATACCCTGAACGACCTTTGTAGTCCCCTCAGAAGTACTGGAACCATGTGAAGACTATCATACGTACCACTATATGGTAGCGTACCAGTAGAACCTGTACAAAAGTACATCGAATACTACAGTAGAAGAGTACCAAGCGATAAGGATCAAGAAGTACGCACAGCAATGAAATCATTGGTCAAATTGATGTTCTAAACGCTTTAGCAGATTTATAGGCACAGAATAAAGAATTCCTAAAAGAGTTTGAAGATTTCAAAAAGAAGCCAAACACCCTATACAAACGACTATACTATAGAACTCACTGACGAAATTCACTACACCATATATGACATCATTTATAAACTAGCATTATAAACAGTAATATCGTATTCAATTATTCAGTCACAATGTCATGTTCACAAATGTCACCTTTTCAGCTACGTCGCCTTTTCTATATTAGAGTTTATAACTGTATATAATAACCGTTTGTAATAAGTTTTTCAAATAAACATTAAGTGTTTCACTGTAACCATGTATCACCATTTGACAAATATCCATAACCAATACCTCTATAACAAGTGCCTATAACCAATGTACTTGTACAGTCATAACCAAATACTTGTAACATTTATAAACAAAAGTACTTGTTGTACATCACCTATATGTAATTCAATTAGTTAGTTATATATAATTAAACGAATACTTCTTAAATCATTATGCACATGTAATAGTACGTAGCTACCATTCTCATTTTAATTCAAAGTTCAGACACCCCTCCCCACTTTTTATATATGCTTCAGTATATCTATTTTATCACAATGTGTCCAAGCTGATTAATGCTAGCCAATATTTAGTAATAATTCAAATGTCTCCAAATGTTTCTCTCTTAGACTAAAATTGCAAAATAAAAATAAAAGTAAGAATAGAATTAAAACCTAGGAACAAAATTTTACTAATACCGATAAATACATACTATAGCACACAGTAACCTCTCATATAAAACCTATAGCAGCACTTTAGTAAAAGTGTAACTCACCTGATAGAATGTAAGTACCAAATAGGAAATTTAGATTGTATGTAACTGTACTGTATGTGGATAGATATTTAAATGGTTAATTATGCCAAATAGCCACATGTATTACATGAATATACTTTTGATAACAATCGAATACATGCCAAACCGGAAAAGACAGGTTTAAAACTCACTTGGCACAAACTAGTAAACAGTTCTTTAGTAAACAATATATAAAACGTTACCCGGGTTGCTCATCATACACAATTCTTAGTAGTCATACTAGGTCATATATGATTCCTAGCATTCATACAAGGTCATATATAATTTGTATGATTTCTTAGTAGTCATACAAGGATCATATATGATTTCCTAGAAATCATACAGGGATCATACAAAAATTTTCAAAGCCTTAAAACTGTATATCTTTCATTTTCTTTTGATGATGAAAAAATTTCCTCCTGGAAATCATACAAGGTCATATATGACATATAAAACATTGATTTATAGGTATAAGCTGGCTTCAGAGAATATCAGAACTTTATTTATTTATTCGGACTTGCTCATTAATTGCGTGCCCAAATTTGCAAATGAAAATGTACGTTTGGGTCTTTTGGCGGATCAGAAAGTGAAGCCGGGGAATCACATGAGTGAGTCTTTACCACATAATTGGTTTACAAATTTATGAAAAATAGATGTATGATTCTTGGTATTCATACTAGGATCATATATGATTTCTTTGTAGTCATACAAGGTTCATATATGATTTCCTAGTAGTCATGTATGATTTCCTAGTAGTCATACAAGGATCGTACTAGGAAATACGTCATGGTTTGTGATATACAGGAGAAACCGGTAAAGCGGAGTCAGCAACCAAGTACCTAAACTATCTACGTATAAACACTTATTGCATATTCTATCTATCTATTGTCTATGTAAATATGTTACCAATCGGTGTGAACTGCTCACTTAAAGTTACCGGTCAGTTGTTACGTTAAAGTGTTAGTAACACTTAAGTTCTGTGCAGACGAGTTAAACGATAGCTATGATACAGTCGCCTCGTGGCCAAATACATATTACTGCACAATCCAGTTTTCCTTCTTCATCTATTGAGAATAACATAAATCAGGATTCAGATAGTTGAATTTCCGCATCTCCTCACACACAAAACATAGATTCCGCCAACCAATTGGTTTGGTCAAATCCTATTCGTAATTCCTTACATCCACAAATATTACGCCAACTGGCATTCTCTGACAACCTTCTTATCAGTTTGTATGATACCATATAAGTAGTATACATATCTGCCATGTTACTGGAGGGGGGGTCCGGACCCCCCCCCCCCTACAAGAAGTCTCACCACCGAAAAACTGATTTTCTCTTAGTGAAAGCAAGTTTTTTGGTTAAGTTTCGCCAGCCTGAGAGAAGTTCTTGGGTTAAGTTGACTGGCGAAATTTAACCAAAAAACTTGCTTTCACTAAGAGAAAATCAGTTTTTCGGTGGTGAGAGTTCTTGTAGGGGGGGTGTCCGGACCCCCCGCCCTCCAGTAACATGGCAGACACCGGCTGCTCCAATGTGTTTTTCAGAAGAAAGAATGCGTAGTACGGAGTGCTTAGACTATGGTTATAGCCTGTTGTAGTAACTTTATTTTTTTTTATCTTTGAGACCATGAGAGGCATACTTGAAAAACTTTGAAAAATTTTCAAATTTTTTTTTCGAAAAATTTTCAAAGTTTTTCAAAGTCCTAAAATGGTCTGAAAAGGATTTTGCGCTATGAAAGAGCACTCAAAAGTGATTTTTTGTTGATTTCACTTTTTTCACCAATGAAGTATGGGGGTCGAAACATACAAAAATTTCAAAAATTTTTTTGAAAATTTTTCCGTTTTTCAAAGTCCTAATATGGTCTGAAATGGATTTTGCGCTATGAAAGAGCACTTAAAAGAGATTTTTTGTTGACTTCAGTTTTTTCACCTATGCAGTATGGGGTCGAAACATACAAAATTTTCAAAAACTTTTTGAAAATTTTTCAAAGTTTTTCAAAGTCCTGAAATGGTCTGAAATGGATTTTGCGCTATGAAAGAGCACTCAAAAGAGATTTCTTGTTGACTTCAGTTTTTTCACCTATGCAGTATGGGGGTCGAAACATACAAAATTTCAAAAATTTTTTTGAAAATTTTTCAAAGTTTTTCAAAGTCCTAAAATGATCTGAAATGGATTTTGCGCTATGAAAGAGCACTCAAAAGAGATTTATTGTGGACTTCAGTTTTTTCACCTATGCAGTATGGGGGTCGAAACATACATAAATTTCAAAAACTTTTTTGAAAATTTTTCAAAGTTTTTCAAAGTCCTAGAATGGTCTGGAATGGATTTTGGGCTAAGAAAAAGCACTCAAAAGTAAATTTTGTAGACTTCATTTTGTTCAACCAAGTAGGACCAAATAACTCAGTTTCTGAAATAGTCTGAAATAGGTCAAAGAGGAGTCAGAAGCAGTTTTTGTTGACAATACATTTGCAAATGTACAGTGTGATGTGGAAATTTTGTCTTTATTTTTTTATATACATGTGTAACTATGTATGTTTCTATCAAAACAAGTCCGTATATTTGCTTGCATGTGTTCAAAAATGTAATTTTACCTCTGAATGAATATATGAAAGAAAGCAAAGAATGAAAATTTTAAGTATAAAATCATGCGTATTCATGTATATAATAATGAAAGTATATATGAAAAAGTATATTTGTTTAAAAATAAGTATAGCTGTGCTTAAGTTTAGTAATATAGTTGTATGAGTATAAGCTGAAATGTATGTTTGGGTGTAGAAATTGTAAATGTGTGTATATGTCAAGACGTTCTTGGTTTTATGTATGTATGTTTTTTCTATATGTATACAGTGGAATGTATGTATATATGTCTGAATATGTTTATGTATTTATGTATTTATATGCTTGTAAGTCAGACGAGAGATAGAGAGAGAGAGGGAGATAAGTCCATGGAGGGCAATTTGATTGTTTAGAAGAATGTTGTTACTTGTCTCCACGATCCAATAGTATTATATCTTGCCAACAGATTTTGACCTTCAGCGTTGATAAACTCTGTCCTTTAAACATTGGCAAGCAAAATGTCACAACCGAAGACGACAACAATTTTTTGATGTTCTGAGCATACTTTTTTAAAAATTGATTTTTCGACACCTATCTAGCTACCATATTAAAAACTATCGAGGTTTTTTAGAGAAAAAAAATAAATTCATGGTCTTTGTCTTTTAATCCTTGGCAAGAAAATGATAAAGTGTCACAACACAGAAGACAAAAACAACTTTTTGATGTTCTGAGCACGCTTTTTTAAAAACAGATTTTTCTACACTTATTCAGCTACCCGTCTAGGAATGAGCAAGATTTTTTACATGAAAAATTATGAGATGAATTGTTGAGAGATAAACAATAAATTGAGCTAAATAAAAAGAATAAACTCTGTAAAAAACCGAAATTATTGGTGGAAACCTACGATATGCAGGAGCAGCTGACCTTTTTAGTGAAATAAAGTGGAAAGATAGGAATTCATCAAGAGCTTGAATGAGACAAAAAGTGTTATGATGTACAAGAAGACTAGTTTGTACTGGAACTGTAAAAAGCGCTAAAATTTTCAGAAGTTAATTAGTCTTTTTATCAATTAAGCAAGAACAAACGCAAACTATGGATCCATGGCTGGTTGATAGAAACGGCTTCAGAAATGTATAGGTTTAGTTTGCGTATTGGTAATAGCAATAATGGATATTGCGTGCTGGGACTGAAATATTAAACAATAGCGAAACTCATCGTCAGTAAACGCTTCCGATAAATTCAACCATTGAACACTGCAAGTAAGGTACCAGAGCAACTCAAGCAACCAGAAATCAAAAACATTCATAATAGTGTCTTCTTGGATCAAACTTACTGCGTTCAGTAACCCTGTGTTAAAACTTTGGATTACTTATTGTTCTGTCCACGTTTTAAAATGAGATTACCGTAACGATATTTCATAGAGCATCGGAAAGAGGTAAATCCAAAGGAATCTAAAATTAAAAGGAGCAGATTCTTTATAACATATAATTGGGCTAAGCAGTCTGGCGAACATATTGGAATTTAACACAACACTACTGCTACCTACTACTGCTACTGCCTACTACTAATACCTACAACTACTATCTACAATTAGTACCTACTAGTACTGCTACATACTAGTACTACCTACAACTTCTACTAGATACTATTACTAACTACTACCACTACTTATTGATTCTAAGTTACACTAGTACCTACTACTACTTCCTTTTAATACCTTCAAATATTACCTATTGTTTACTAACTATCTACAACAAAGTGTTTTTGTTTTTCTAAAAAATGAGAACAATTCCTATCTCTAGAGACTCGTTGAGCATAAACAACAAAAGCTTTTTTCTATCTCAAAATAATATGCCCTGACTGACACAGACCGATAGAATTTACCCGGCAATATTTACAACAAATCATTAAGTGTTTGAAGTTTTTTCGAAGATGTAAAAAACGCTGAAGCTTTGTCGAATACATTAGCCCGGTAATTTTCAACTCAATGTTAATTTGTTAATTAACAAATAAAAAATCCATGAATGATATTTAATTAATTAAATCAATGTAGGATTTATTGCTTAGTGAACCAGTCTAATTTTTAGAACTTCAAATAAGTTTTATTGCTATGATCTTTTTTTGAAAAGCAAATTTTGCACACTTTTTTTCACTTATGAGGGATCAGTCATAAGCCTTTTTGTTCAAATGATGTTCTTTTTGTTAATTCAATGTTTGACGTCTGATTCCATTTGCAATTAATTGATAGATATGAAACTCAAACTTTTTAAAATTTCTAATATGAAGGATTGTATAGCGTAAACATTGACTGGTTCACAATGGCGTCGCACTATGTCTATTTATAATATCAACTTTATAGAAACAAGCTTGCTTTAAAAACTCCATAGTGTGTACCTTAATGGAAAAAAACAATTTACAGGGTACCTACATAATCCAAAAAACAGGTTTTACGCTATATAGTTGTTTTCGTATGTTTATTCAGAGTCACCTGCTGTTTCAGTTGTCCAGTAATACACAATTTTTTCTGAATCCTTACGTTTCAAATTTTGTATAGACTGAAAACTGCTGGGACAGCTTGCCAGAAGGACATGTGTTAGTTGAGCTTCATATTAATCTTAGCTTCGGCTCAGTATTTGTTCACAGCTAAGATTGTAATTGTGAACTTTTTTTCATTAAAAGTTTAGCGCTACATGATTTTGCAATTATTTTTAACTAACTTCTTTCTAATTTTATTAAATTTCTTTTGGTCATTGTTTATCTGAAGAAAATTCAAATTAAATCAACCTCATGAAACGTTTCTCAACAAAATTAAGTGAAACAGTCTTGTTGGATTAATGAGCTCAAAAAAAAACCTTAAATTTAGGTGTTTAGGTAAATAAATTGTGTTTGTTTTCAACGTCTGCTTACACCCAATGGTTTCAGAGAAGTACTTTTTGTGGAATTTGAAACAAATTTCTTCTTTATTAGTGTTCAAAACTCAACAACCTTAGACGGTATGGCTTTGGATAAGCATGTACAATAAAATTGTAAAACCTGGCCAATCACTTTACCTAAAAGTTGAACCATTGAGTTCGAATTCGAGTTTGTGATCTAAAAATAGTATTCAACGATAATTGACTTTTTAAAAACAAAAAGACCTCTTTTTTTAGTTTTCAAAACTCAACAATCGGAGGCGGTATGGATTTCGATAAGCAAGTATAATAAAACGGTGATGCTTGGTCAATCACTCTACATAAAAGTGGAAGTTTTTGAGAACACAATAATCGGCGACCGTGTAACTTTGAATTACCAAATATAATGCAATGTGAAAACTTGGCCTATCGCTCTAATTAAAAGTCAAAGTTTGAGTTTGAGTTTGTGATCTAAAAATAGTATTCAAGGGATAATTACGTCATAATAGTTGAGTTGTGCTATAAAGTTGCGAACGCAAAACAATTGAAACGCGTTCTCACAATCTATTTAAACTATAGCTATATATGTGTCAAAAAAGCGAAGGAGACCTTTTGGTTTTACTATGCTTTTCGATATAGTTTGCTATTTTATATAGACTATATTCACATGGTCTATTATGTAATCTTTACTGCACGAGTTCTACAAGCGTTCCTAAAGATTATATTTTTGCATTTTTCCGTAGAAAAGAACAGAAAAAACGCATGATTTTCCAAAATAGGCAGCGTTGACATATTTTACAAGTAATTTTTTGAAAAGAACGGTCAGTGCAACTTCTTAAATGATTAATTTTCTTTGAGGAATGTTTGGCTAATGAACTCTAAATATAGCAAAATTACTAATATGGAGATACTTTTAAGTCTTGACCACATTAGGTAACAGTTAACACAACTAACTGTGATTTTTTGCTACCATAATAACCGTCAACACAGACAGTAGAAATCAGATTAGGCGCTTTGATGCCATCGTTAAACTGAAAAGTACATTTCTACAATCTTTTGGTCAATTTGGAAAAGGTTCCAGTGTTAAAACCTTGGTATCCATAGTACACTAAGTTCAAAGTTTAAAGTATTCAAAATTTTCGGAAATTAGTGTTTTACCTTTCAATGTGTTAATAAGTATTCTTGGCTTTGTGTACCTCGTTTTGATGGTATCTTACCGAAAGGGTTTCTATGTTTTCAAACGTTTGTTTGTTATGGATGCTATGAAGAGTCGATTTGAGTTCTTTCAACTGAGTCAAAGACAAAAAAAAACAGCAAAAAACAAATCCTGATTATAGAAGCAATTAAGCTAATTTGATTTTCAGGTTTTTTATTGCAGTATTTTAGTTTTCTCTGAGCTTAAACATTGTGAGAAATATGTAAAACTGTCTCTTAGAAAAAAGTTCCAGGTGGAATTTTATTACTATGTGTTTTGCTAAATGCCACTATTGTCAGTAAAAACTATTGTATTTAATATGATTTCTATCTTCATGAAAGTTTGTATCCTCTATAATAAAAAATGGTAGAATCATTACGTACAAGAAAAAATTTCTTTTCACTAGTAATCATATAGCAAAACCTTAATCTTCATTAAAGCTTTATTGATCTGCAATTTACGCTATGAAAAACGAATCAGCGGTCTCACAGGTAGTATGAAAACATTTTTTTTCTCGTCGCTCAAAAAAAGAACCCCTAACGGAACTGCAAAATTAACAGATGTATGAAAAGAAACGTTTTCCACGTTAACGTTGTATTTTATTTGAAAGACTTAAGGTAAAACAATGCCTAGCTGACATTTTTAGACTATGCACACAAAAGATTTAGACTATGCATAACAAAGTTTTATAAGACTTTCTTGTCAAACAAATCTTTATGTACGAGCTTATGTTTCATTACTACTTTAACTAATTTGTACTTTTAGGACCTCAATTGTTTGCCTGGAGGAAACTCATAAGAGAACGGACAAATATTCACTTCTTGCATTTATTTAAAAGTCGTTCTGATAGGTTAAATGCTTACTATTCTTGATACCATAGCTTTATGGAGTAACGAAGTTTTGCGTTTGCGTTAATGAATACTAAGGATTTAAAAAATTTATGAATTACTTAAGTAACATACTGAAATACTTCAAACTGACACAAAATTGACATTGACACTCAAATTGACATTTAAAAGCTACTGAGTGAGTTCTGTGAAAACCAAATTTTCCATGACAAACACAAGTTGTCGCACATGTATACAGAAAACACTAGTGCATACTTGCGTCTATGGTTCAGTTTGAGCCTTTGAGCAAAACATGTTTGTTATCTACTAAAAGAAAAAGTGAGCAGAGGGTTTCTTACCGTTCCTCAAAATAAACCACGTCAATACTAAGCAAAAACAATAGTATTGTACAAATAGCTTGTTATTGAACGTACAACTTAGAACAAGTTACTATATAACCTAGAAGCAATTATAACCATGAAAGTAAAACAATACGGCCAATAGGTGATTTTAAATAAAGTTGATTTGTCCTGTTTATTCAATTGCTTTATCTAAGTTATACTGGAACACACTGTGGGTCGAAATGTATTCCGTAATAAACATTTGCAAGCCTATGTACTCGCTCTTTTTCTATCTCAACGTTTGCTTCAACACAGTAGAATACATGTATATACGCCTTCTTGATCACAGACAAAAGAATATTTAAGCAAACTAATAAAAGTGCCTTTAGCCGAAAATATTATGCAAGAATTTTGCAGAGCAGACTGAACTTCTCTCTCGCACAAATCAATTCTTCTGCTTTATGCCTAGCAGTCAGATCAAAACCTTGAAATGTCAATGTCCGAGGTACTTAGGAGAAACTTCATTTCATTTTACGAATGAAAACCTATAAGAATTAGTCTAACAGGTTTAACAACTGAGGCCTCCTCGAAAAGTTATAGGTATTCATTGGAAACTATTTGGCTAATTAGGCTAATAGAACGAATGCTAACATCACAGCCAACAGTTTGAATTTACTTTTAACTGAATGACTTGCTTCTCAAAATAACATTTTAGCGTTTTCATTCTTGACTGGTATTCCATTCAGTTAGTGTATGCCAAAACCCAAACTCAACTGCCGGTTTATAACTTATAAGGTATCATATCCTAACGCAATTTGAAGGCTCATTTCATCGCACAATTTTCTATCAAACTCGATATGAAAACGCTAAAATGTTATTTTGAGAAGCAAGTCATTCAGTAAAAAGTAAATTCAAACTGTTAGCTGTGATGTTAGCATTCGTTCTATTAGCCTAATTAGCCAAATAGTTTCCAACGAATACCTATAACATTTCGAGGAGGCCTCAGTTGTTAAACCTGTTAGACTAATTCTTATAGGTTTTCATTCGTAAAATGAAATGAAGTTTCTCCTAAGTACCTCGGACATTGACATTTCAAGGTTTTGATCTGACTGCTAGGCATAAAGCAGAAGAATTGATTTGTGCGAGAGAGAAGTTCAGTCTGCTCTGCAAAATTCTTGCATAAAATTTTCGGCTAAAGGCACTTTTATTAGTTTGCTTAAATATTTTTTTGTCTGTAGGCGTATATACATGTATTCTACTGTGTTGCAGCAAACGTTGAGATAGAAAGAGAGCGAGTACATAGGCTTGCAAATGTTTATTATGGAATACATTTCGACCGACAGTGTGCTCCAGTATAACGTTAACTTAAATAAAGCAATTGAATAAACAGGACAAATCAACTTTATTTAAATTCACCTATTGGCCTTATTGTTTGACTTTCATGGTTACAATTGCTTCTGGGTTATATAGTAACTTGTTCTAAGTTGTACGTTCAATATCAAGTTATTTGTACAATACTATTGTTTTTGCTTAGTATTGACGTGGTTTATTTTGAGGAACGATAAGGAACCCTCTGCTCACGTTTTCTTTTAGTAGATAACAAACATGTTTTGCTCAAAGGCTCAAACTGAACCATAGACGCAAGTATGCACTAGTGTTTTCTGTATCCATGTGCGACAACTTGTGTTTGTCATGGAAAATTTGATTTTCACAGAACTCACTCAGTAGCTTTTAAAGCTATGTGTCAATTTGAAGTATTTCAGTATGTTACTTAAGTGATTCATAAATTTTTAAATCCTTAGTATTCATTAACGCAAACGCAAAACTTCGTTACTCCATAAAGCTATGGTATCAAGAATAGTAAGCATTTAACCTATCAGAACGACATTTCCAATAAATGCAAGAAGTGAATACTTGTCCGTTCTCTTATGAGTTCCCTCCAGGCAAAAAATAGAGGTCCTAAAAGTACAAATTTGTTAAAGTAGTAATGAAACATAAGCTCGTACATAAACATTTGTTAGACCAGAAAGTCTTATAAAACTTTGTTTTGCATAGTCTAAATCTTTTGTGTGCATAGTCTAAAAATGTCAGCTAGGCATTGTTTTACCTTAAGTCTTTCAAATAAAAAACAAAGTTAACTTGGAAAACGTTTCTTTTCATACCTTTGTTAATTTTGCAGTTCCGTTAGGGGTTCCTTTTTTGAGCGCCGAGAAAAAAATATTTTCATACTACCTGTGAGACCGCTGATTCGTTTTTCATAATGTAAATTGCAGATCAATAAAGCTTGGTTAAAACCTTGGTATCCATAGTACACTAAGTTCAAAGTTTAAAGTATTCAAAATTTTCGGAAATTAGTGTTTTACCTTTCAATGTGTTAATAAGTATTCTTGGCTTTGTGTACCTCGTTTTGATGGTATCTTACCGAAAGCGTTTCTATGTTTTCAAACGTTTGTTTGTTATGGATGCTATGAAGAGTCGATTTGAGTTCTTTCAACTCAGTCAAAGACAAAAAACAGCAAAAAACAAATCCTGATTATAGAACCAATTAAAATAATTTGATTTTCAGGTTTTTTATTGCAGTATTTTAGTTTTCACTGAGCTTAAACATTGTGAGAAATTTGTAAAACTGTCTCATAGAAAAAAATTCCAGGTGGAATTTTACTACTATGTGTTTTGCTAAATGCCAATATTGTCAATAAAAACTATTGTAATTTAACATGATTTCTATCTTCATGAAAGTTTGTATCCTCTATAACAATAAATGGTAGAATCATTACGTACAAGAAAATGTTTTTTTCACTAGTAATCTTATAGCAAAACCTTAATCTTCATTAAAGCTTTATTGATCTGCAATTTACGCTATGAAAAACGAATCAGCGGTCTCACAGGTAGTATGGAAATATATTTTTCTCGGCGCTCAAAAAAGGAACCCCTAACGGAACTGCAAAATTAACAGATGTATGAAAAGAAACGTTTTCCACGTTAACGTTGTATTTTATTTGAAAGACTTAAGGTAAAACAATGCCTAGCTGACATTTTTAGACTATGCACACAAAAGATTTAGACTATGCATAACAAAGTTTTATAAGACTTTCTTGTCAAACAAATCTTTATGTACGAGCTTATGTTTCATTACTACTTTAACTAATTTGTACTTTTAGGACCTCAATTGTTTGCCTGGAGGAAACTCATAAGAGAACGGACAAATATTCACTTCTTGCATTTATTTAAAAGTCGTTCTGATAGGTTAAATGCTTACTATTCTTGATACCATAGCTTTATGGAGTAACGAAGTTTTGCGTTTGCGTTAATGAATACTAAGGATTTAAAAAATTTATGAATTACTTAAGTAACATACTGAAATACTTCAAACTGACACAAAATTGACATTGACACTCAAATTGACATTTAAAAGCTACTGAGTGAGTTCTGTGAAAACCAAATTTTCCATGACAAACACAAGTTGTCGCACATGTATACAGAAAACACTAGTGCATACTTGCGTCTATGGTTCAGTTTGAGCCTTTGAGCAAAACATGTTTGTTATCTACTAAAAGAAAAAGTGAGCAGAGGGTTTCTTACCGTTCCTCAAAATAAACCACGTCAATACTAAGCAAAAACAATAGTATTGTACAAATAGCTTGTTATTGAACGTACAACTTAGAACAAGTTACTATATAACCTAGAAGCAATTATAACCATGAAAGTAAAACAATACGGCCAATAGGTGATTTTAAATAAAGTTGATTTGTCCTGTTTATTCAATTGCTTTATCTAAGTTATACTGGAACACACTGTGGGTCGAAATGTATTCCGTAATAAACATTTGCAAGCCTATGTACTCGCTCTTTTTCTATCTCAACGTTTGCTTCAACACAGTAGAATACATGTATATACGCCTTCTTGATCACAGACAAAAGAATATTTAAGCAAACTAATAAAAGTGCCTTTAGCCGAAAATATTATGCAAGAATTTTGCAGAGCAGACTGAACTTCTCTCTCGCACAAATCAATTCTTCTGCTTTATGCCTAGCAGTCAGATCAAAACCTTGAAATGTCAATGTCCGAGGTACTTAGGAGAAACTTCATTTCATTTTACGAATGAAAACCTATAAGAATTAGTCTAACAGGTTTAACAACTGAGGCCTCCTCGAAAAGTTATAGGTATTCATTGGAAACTATTTGGCTAATTAGGCTAATAGAACGAATGCTAACATCACAGCCAACAGTTTGAATTTACTTTTAACTGAATGACTTGCTTCTCAAAATAACATTTAAAGAGCCGATTTAAAAGAGAGCAGACATTTTATTTAAATTATTAGTTGATAGTTTAAGATAAATTTTGTGGCCAATTAAATTGGCTTCCCAAATGAGACTAATGAATTTTTCACCAATCATAACCGAGTATTTGAGAAAAGAAAATTTAGTATCTCCTAGTACAGACACTGAAAGCAAATTAAAAATTAATTATCTTGAAACCATCGCGGGCCATGGCCATGCCTCAGCGGCTCTTGGGACTTGCTATGAAACTATCATAACCGAACATGAGACCAATTAACCCACTCAGGTTTTTTTCTTAGTAATCAACTAACAATTTAGGGTAATTAACAGCAACTTTTTGATTTCGGCTCTACTTATATCAATACAAGTTGCGTTGTTTTCTAACGTCAAAAATTACATAATAGACCATGTTTTCTAACGTCAAAAATTACATAATAGACCATCTGAATATAGTCTATATAAAATAGTAAACTATATCGAAAAGCTTAGTAAAACCAAAAGGTCTCCTTCGCTTTTTTGACACATATATAGCTATAGTTTAAATAGATTGTGAGAACGTGTTTCAATTGTTTTGCGTTCGCAACTTTATAGCACAACTCAACTATTATGACGTAATTATCCCTTGAATACTATTTTTAGATCACAAACTCAAACTCAAACTTTGACTTTTAATTAGAGCGATAGGCCAAGTCAGCTCTAACGTCAGCTCTTTATTACGCCGAATATCTTGCGCGTATCCGTTTCAACATTTTCAGAACAACAATTTACGGTTTGGGGATCCTACTCTACTATAAGTTTCCTTTTTTCTACTCCTTTGAACATGCTGGACACCGTTTCCTGTTTCTCTGACGTGGATACTGTTGAATCAACAAACTGTATTTTAAAGGAGTGGTTTTGCAGCTACTAAATTTTGGATAATGAGCATACACAATGAAGTTTAATAATGCACAGCATTTCAAAATAACAGTTTATAAATGGAAAAAATTCAATACTGAAAACCAACGTCTAGGTCATAAGCTTTAATCAACAAGAGCTCTTCAGTTCTAGTTGTTATTGTCACATGAACACATCACAGTTTCATCGAATCTCATTCTTTTTGGAAAATTTCCGCTATGAAGTACACATCCTCCAACTGCACGATGGCTCCTCTTTTGTAGAGCATTGTTAGACGATGGCTCAGTGCTAAATTTCTGGAAGTTTTCTTCAATTGTTGAGTTTACTTCAAGGAGGCTAGGGAATCGTTCTAATATGGAAGATATCACAGTCTTTCTGTTATCATCGGTTGTGGATGATGTAGTATGATTAATTTTATCGTGAATAGTGGTTAGTTTCATTTCATTTCTGCATGATTTGAACTTTTTCCACAGATTTTCCAAATCTTCTAAGGCAGCGAAGTATTCTTCATGGCTCCTGAAGAGGGGCATACTTTCGAAATCGTAACTGCGCAAAATCCTCTTGATGTCCATGGGAAGTGATCCTATGTCAGAAGTCAAAGCATTGGGTATATGCTGAGAAGTTACTTCAGTTTCCGAGGGGTTTGAGTTGCTGATAAAGTCTTCTTCTTCGGTTATATTAGGTAATGTAGTAACAAAGTCAATAAATTTTTTGGGTATGAGGCAATGATCGAAGGTAGTCCAGCTTGAAATTGAACTGTCCTTCCTTTGTTGTATAAAGGCAATATTGTTTTCATATCGAGTTTGATAGAAAATTGTGCGATGAAATGAGCCTTCAAATTGCGTTAGGATATGATACCTTATAAGTTATAAACCGGCAGTTGAGTTTGGGTTTTGGCATACACTAACTGAATGGAATACCAGTCAAGAATGAAAACGCTAAAATGTTATTTTGAGAAGCAAGTCATTCAGTAAAAAGTAAATTCAAACTGTTAGCTGTGATGTTAGCATTCGTTCTATTAGCCTAATTAGCCAAATAGTTTCCAACGAATACCTATAACATTTCGAGGAGGCCTCAGTTGTTAAACCTGTTAGACTAATTCTTATAGGTTTTCATTCGTAAAATGAAATGAAGTTTCTCCTAAGTACCTCGGACATTGACATTTCAAGGTTTTGATCTGACTGCTAGGCATAAAGCAGAAGAATTGATTTGTGCGAGAGAGAAGTTCAGTCTGCTCTGCAAAATTCTTGCATAAAATTTTCGGCTAAAGGCACTTTTATTAGTTTGCTTAAATATTTTTTTGTCTGTAGGCGTATATACATGTATTCTACTGTGTTGCAGCAAACGTTGAGATAGAAAGAGAGCGAGTACATAGGCTTGCAAATGTTTATTATGGAATACATTTCGACCGACAGTGTGCTCCAGTATAACGTTAACTTAAATAAAGCAATTGAATAAACAGGACAAATCAACTTTATTTAAATTCACCTATTGGCCTTATTGTTTGACTTTCATGGTTACAATTGCTTCTGGGTTATATAGTAACTTGTTCTAAGTTGTACGTTCAATATCAAGTTATTTGTACAATACTATTGTTTTTGCTTAGTATTGACGTGGTTTATTTTGAGGAACGATAAGAAACCCTCTGCTCACGTTTTCTTTTAGTAGATAACAAACATGTTTTGCTCAAAGGCTCAAACTGAACCATAGACGCAAGTATGCACTAGTGTTTTCTGTATCCATGTGCGACAACTTGTGTTTGTCATGGAAAATTTGATTTTCACAGAACTCACTCAGTAGCTTTTAAAGCTATGTGTCAATTTGAAGTATTTCAGTATGTTACTTAAGTGATTCATAAATTTTTAAATCCTTAGTATTCATTAACGCAAACGCAAAACTTCGTTACTCCATAAAGCTATGGTATCAAGAATAGTAAGCATTTAACCTATCAGAACGACATTTCCAATAAATGCAAGAAGTGAATACTTGTCCGTTCTCTTATGAGTTCCCTCCAGGCAAAAAATAGAGGTCCTAAAAGTACAAATTTGTTAAAGTAGTAATGAAACATAAGCTCGTACATAAACATTTGTTAGACCAGAAAGTCTTATAAAACTTTGTTTTGCATAGTCTAAATCTTTTGTGTGCATAGTCTAAAAATGTCAGCTAGGCATTGTTTTACCTTAAGTCTTTCAAATAAAAAACAAAGTTAACTTGGAAAACGTTTCTTTTCATACCTTTGTTAATTTTGCAGTTCCGTTAGGGGTTCCTTTTTTGAGCGCCGAGAAAAAAATATTTTCATACTACCTGTGAGACCGCTGATTCGTTTTTCATAATGTAAATTGCAGATCAATAAAGCTTTAATGAAGATTAAGATTTTGCTATATGATTACTAGTGAAAAGAAACTTTTTCTTGTACGTAATGATTCTACCATTTATTGTTATAGAGGATACAAACTTTCATGAAGATAGAAATCATGTTTAATTACCATAGTTTTTATTGACAATATTGGCATTTAGCAAAACACATAGTAGTAAAATTCCACCTGGAACTGTTTTCTGAGAGACAGTTTTACATATTTCTCACAATTTTTAAGCTCAGAGAAAACTAAAATACTGCAATAAAAAAACCTGAAAATCAAATTAGCCTAATTGCTTCTATAATCAGGATTTGTTATTTGCTGTTTTTTTTGTGTTTGACTCAGTTGAAAGAACTCAAATCGACTCTTCATAGCATTCATAACAAACAAACGTTTGAAAACATAGAAACCCTTTCTGTAAGATACCATCAAAACGAGGTACACAAAGCCAAGAATACTTATTAACACATTGAAAGGTAAAACACTAATTTCCGAAAATTTTGAATACTTTAAACTTTGAACTTAATGTACTATGGATACCAAGGTTTTAACACTGGAACCTTTTCCCAATTGACCAAAAGAATGTAGAAATGTACTTGTCAGTTTAACGATGGCATCAAAGCGCCTAATCTGATTTCTACTGTCTGTGTTGACGGTTTTTATGGTAGCAAAAAATCACAGTTAGTTGTGTTAACTGTTACCTAATGTGGTCAAGACTTAAAAGTATCTCCATATTAGTTATTTTGCTATATTTAGAGTTCATTAGCCGAACCTTCTTCAAAGAAAATTAACCTTTTAAGAAGTTGCACTGACCGTTCTTTTCAAACAATTACTGGTAAAATATGTCAACGCTGCCTATTTTGGAAAATCATGCGTTTTTTCTGTTCTTTTCTACGGAAAAATGCAAAAATATAGTCTTTAGGAACGCTTGTAGAACTCGTGCAGTAAAGATTACATAATAGACCATGTGAATATAGTCTATATAAAATAGTAAACTATATCGAAAAGCTTAGTAAAACCAAAAGGTCTCCTTCGCTTTTTTGACACATATATAGCTATAGTTTAAATAGATTGTGAGAACGTGTTCCAAATGTTTTGCGTTCGCAACTTTATAGCACAACTCAACTATTATGACGTAATTATCCCATGAATACTATTTTCAGATCACAAACTCAAACTCTGACTTTTAATTAGAGCGATAGGCCAAGTCAGCTCTAACGTCAGCTCTTTATAACGCCGAATATCTTGCGCGTATCCGTTTCAACATTTTCAGAACAACAATTTACGGTTTGGGGATCCTACTCTACTACAAATTTCTGACTTTCTACTCCTTTGAACAGGCTGGAAACCGTTTCCTGTTTCTCTGACGTGGATACTGTTGAATCAACAAACTGTATTTTAAAGGAGTGGTTTTGCAGCTAATAAATTTTGGATAATGAGCATACACAATGAAGTTTAATAATGCACAGCATTTCAAAATAACAGGTTATAAATGTAAACAATTCAATACTGAAAACCAACGTCTAGTTCATAAGCTTTAATCAACAAGAACTCTTCAGTTCTAGTTGTTATTGTCACATGAACACATCACAGTTTCATCGAATCTCAATCTTTTTGGAAAATTTCCACTATGAAGTACACATCCTCCAACTACACGATGGCTCCTCTTTTGTAGAGCATTGTTAGACGATGGCTCAGCGCTAAATTTCTGGAAATTTTCTTCAATTTTTGAGTTTTCTTCAAGAAGGCTATGGAATCGTTCTAATATGGAAGATATCACAGTCTTTCTGTTATCATCGGTTGTGGATGATGTAGTATGATCAATTTTATCGTGAATAGTGGTTAGTTTGATTTCATTTCTGCATGATTTGAACTTTTTCCACAGATTTTCCAAATCTTCTAAGGCAGCGAAGTATTCTTCATGGCTCCTGAAGAGGGGCATACTTTCGAATTCGTAACTGCGCAAAATCCTCTTGATGTCCATGGGAAGTGATTCTATGTCAGAAGTCAAAGCATTGGGTATATGCTGAGAAGTTACTTCAGTTTCCGAGGGGTTTGAGTTGTTGATAAAGTCTTCTTCTTCGGTTATATTAGGTAATGTAGTAACAAAGTCAATAAATTTTTTGGGTATGAGGCAATGATCAAAGCTAGTCCAGCTTGAAATTGAACTGTCCTTCCTTTGTTGTATAAAGGCAATATTGTTTTCATATCGAGTTTGATAGAAAATTGTGCGATGAAATGAGCCTTCAAATTGCGTTAGGATATGATACATTATAAGTTATAAACCGGCAGTTGAGTTTGGGTTTTGGCATACACTAACTGAATGGAATACCAGTCAAGAATGAAAACGCTAAAATGTTATTTTGAGAAGCAAGTCATTCAGTTAAAAGTAAATTCAAAGTGTTGGCTGTGATGTTAGCATTCGTTCTATTAGCCTAATTAGCCAAATAGTTTCCAACGAATACCTATAACATTTCGAGGAGGCCTCAGTTGTTAAACCTGTTAGACTAATTCTTATAGGTTTTCATTCGTAAAATGAAATGAAGTTTCTCCTAAGTACCTCGGACATTGACATTTCAAGGTTTTGATCTGACTGCTAGGCATAAAGCAGAAGAATTGATTTGTGCGAGAGAGAAGTTCAGTCTGCTCTGCAAAATTCTTGCATAATATTTTCGGCTAAAGGCACTTTTATTAGTTTGCTTAAATATTCTGTTGTCTGTGATCAAGAAGGCGTATATACATGTATTCTACTGTGTTGCAGCAAACGTTGAGATAGAAAAAGAGCGAGTACATAGGCTTGCAAATGTTTATTACGGAATACATTTCGACCGACAGTGTGCTCCAGTATATCGTTAACTTAAATAAAGCAATTGAATAAACAGGACAAATTAACTTTATTTAAATTCACCTATTGGCCTTATTGTTTGACTTTCATGGTTACAATTGCTTCTAGGTTATATAGTAACTTGTTCTAAGTTGTACGTTCAATATCAAGTTATTTGTACAATACTATTGTTTTTGCTTAGTATTGTCGTGGTTTGTTTTGAGGAACGATAAGAAACTCTCTGCTCACGTTTTCTTTTAGTAGATAACAAACATGTTTTGCTCAAAGACTCAAACTGAACCATAGACGCAAGTATGCACTAGTGTTTTCTGTATACATGTGCGACAACTTGTGTTTGTCATGGAAAATTTGATTTTCACAGAACTCACTCAGTAGCTTTTAAAGCTATGTGTCAATTTGAAGTATTTCAGTATGTTACTTAAGTGATTCATAAATTTTTAAATCCTTAGTATTCATTAACGCAAACGCAAAACTTCGTTACTCCATAAAGCTATGGTATCAAGAATAGTAAGCATTTAACCTATCAGAACGACATTTCCAATAAGTGCAAGAAGTGAATACTTGTCCGTTCTCTTATGAGTTTCCTCCAGCAAACAATTGAGGTCCTAAAAGTACAAATTTGTTAAAGTAGTAATGAAACATAAGCTCGTACATAAACATTTGTTAGACAAGAAAGTCTTATAAAAGTTTTGCATAGTCTAAATCTTTTGTGTGCATAGTCTAAAATTGTCAGCTAGGCATTGTTTTACCTTAAGTCTTTCAAATAAAAAACAAAGTTAACGTGGAAAACGTTTCTTTTCACACCTTTGTTAATTTTGCAGTTCCGTTAGGGGTTCCTTTTTTGAGCGCCGAGAAAAATATATTTCCATACTACCTGTGAGACCGCTGATTCGTTTTTCATAGCGTAAATTGCAGATCAATAAAGCTTTAATGAAGATTAAGGTTTTGCTATATGATTACTAGTGAAAAAAAAACATTTTCTTGTACGTAATGATTCTACCATTCATTGTTATAGAGGATACAAACTTTCATGAAGATAGAAATCATGTTAAATTACAATAGTTTTTATTGACAATATTGGCATTTAGCAAAACACATAGTAGTAAAATTCCACCTGGAACTTTTTTCTAAGAGACAGTTTTACATATTTCTCACAATGTTTAAGCTCAGAGAAAACTAAAATACTGCAATAAAAAACCTGAAAATCAAATTAGCTTAATTGCTTCTATAATCAGGATTTGTTTTTTGCTGTTTTTTTGTCTTTGACTCAGTTGAAAGAACTCAAATCGGCTCTTCATAGCATCCATAACAAACAAAAGTTTGAAAACATAGAAACCCTTTCGGTAAGATACCATCAAAACGAGGTACACAAAGCCAAGAATACTTATTAACACATTGAAAGGTAAAACACTAATTTCCGAAAATTTTGAATACTTTAAACTTTGAACTTAATGTACTATGGATACCAAGGTTTTAACACTGGAACCTTTTCCAAATTGACCAAAAGATTGTAGAAATGTACTTGTCAGTTTAACGATGGCATCAAAGCGCCTAATCTGATTTCTACTGTCAGTGTTGACGGTTTTTATGGTAGCAAAAAATCACAGTTAGTTGTGTTAACTGTTACCTAATGTGGTCAAGACTTAAAAGTATCTCCATATTAGTTATTTTGCTATATTTAGAGTTCATTAGCCGAACATTCTTCAAAGAAAATTAATCATTTAAGAAGTTGCACTGACCGTTCTTTTCAAAAAATTACTGGTAAAATATGTCAACGCTGCCTATTTTGGAAAATCATGCCTTTTTTCTGTTCTTTTCTACGGAAAAATGCAAAAATATAGTCCTTAGGAACGCTTGTAGAACTCGTGCAGTAAAGATTACATAATAGACCATGTGAATATAGTCTATAAAAAATAGTAAACTATATCGAAAAGCTTAGTAAAACCAAAAGGTCTCCTTCGCTTTTTTGAAACATATATAGCTATAGTTTAAATAGATTGTGAGAACGTGTTTCAATTGTTTTGCGTTCGCAACTTTATAGCACAACTCAACTATTATGACGTAATTATCCCTTGAATACTATTTTTATATCACAAACTCAAACTCAAACTTTGACTTTTAATTAGAGCGATAGGCCAAGTCAGCTCTAACGTCAGCTCTTTATAACGCCGTATATCTTCGGAATATATAGTACACATCCTCCAACTACACGATGGCTCCTCTTTTGTAGAGCATTGTTAGACGATGGCTCAGCGCTAAATTTCTGGAAGTTCTCTTCAATTTTAGAGTTTTCTTCAAGAAGGCTATGGAATCGTTCTAATATGGAAGATATCACAGTCTTTCTGTTATCATCGGTTACGGATGATGTAGTATGATCAATTTTATCGTGAATAGTGGTTAGTTTGATTTCATTTCTGCATGATTTGAACTTTTTCCACAGATTTTCCAAATCTTCTAAGGCAGCGAAGTATTCTTCATGGCTCCTGAAGAGGGGCATACTTTCGAATTCGTAACTGCGCAAAATCCTCTTGATGTCCATGGGAAGTGATCCTATGTCAGAAGTCAAAGCATTGGGTATATGCTGAGAAGTTACTTCAGTTTCCGAGGGGTTTGAGCTGTTGATAAAGTCTTCTTCTTCGGTTATATTAGGTAATGTAGTAACAAAGTCAATAAATTTTTTGGGTATGAGGCAATGATCAAAACTAGTCCAGCTTGAAATTGAACTGTCCTTCCTTTGTTGTATAAAGGCAATATTGTTTTCATATCGAGTTTGATAGAAAATTGTGCGATGAAATGAGCCTTCAAATTGCGTTAGGATATGATACATTATAAGTTATAAACCGGCAGTTGAGTTTGGGTTTTGGCATACACTAACTGAATGGAATACCAGTCAAGAATGAAAACGCTAAAATGTTATTTTGAGAAGCAAGTCATTCAGTTAAAAGTAAATTCAAACTGTTAGCTGTGATGTTAGCATTCGTTCTATTAGCCTAATTAGCCAAATAGTTTCCAACGAATACCTATAACATTTCGAGGAGGCCTCAGTTGTTAAACCTGTTAGACTAATTCTTATAGGTTTTCATTCGTTAAATGAAATGAAGTTTCTCCTAAGTACCTGGGACATTGACATCTCAAGATTTTGATCTGACTGCTAGGCATAAAGCAGAAGAATTGATTTGTGCGTGAGAGAAGTTCAGTCTGCTCTGCAAAATTCTTGCATAATATTTTCGGCTAAAGGCACTTTTATTAGTTTGCTTAAATATTCTTTTGTCTGTGATCAAGAAGGCGTATATACATGTATTCTACTGTGTTGCAGCAAACGTTGAGAAAGAGAGCGAGTACATAGGCTTGCAAATGTTTATTACGGAATACATTTCGACCGACAGTGTGCTCCAGTAAAACGTTAACTTAAATAAAGCAATTGAATAAACAGGACAAATCAACTTTATTTAAATTCATCTATTGGCCTTATTGTTTGACTTTTATGGTTACAATTGCTTCTAGGTTATATAGTAACTTGTTCTAAGTTGTACGTTCAATATCAAGTTATTTGTACAATACTTTTGTTTTTGCTTAGTATTGACGTGGTTTATTTTGAGGAACGATAAGAAACCCTCTGCTCACGTTTTCTTTTAGTAGATAACAAACATGTTTTGCTCAAAGACTCAAACTGAACCATAGACGCAAGTATGCACTAGTGTTTTCTGTATACATGTGCGACAACTTGTGTTTGTCATGGAAAATTTGTTTTTCACAGAACTCACTCAGTAGCTTTTAAAGCTATGTGTCAATTTGAAGTATTTCAGTATGTTACTTAACTGATTCATAAATTTTTAAATCCTTAGTATTCATTAACGCAAACGCAAAACTTGGTTACTCCATAAAGCTATGGTATCAAGAATAGTAAGCATTTAACCTATCAGAACGACATTTCCAATAAATGCAAGAAGTGAATACTTGTCCGTTTTCTTATGAGTTTCCTCCAGGCAAACAATTGAGGTCCTAAAAGTACAAATTTGTTAAAGTAGTAATGAAACATAAGCTCGTACATAAACATTTGTTAGACAAGAAAGTCTTATAAAAGTTTTGCATAGTCTAAATCTTTTGTGTGCATAGTCTAAAAATGTCAGCTAGGCATTGTTTTACCTTAAGTCTTTCAAATAAAAAACAAAGTTAACGTGGAAAACGTTTCTTTTCACACCTTTGTTAATTTTGCAGTTCCGTTAGGGGTTCCTTTTTTGAGCGCCGAGAAAAAAATATTTTCATACTACCTGTGAGACCGCTGATTCGTTTTTCATAGCGTAAATTGCAGATCAATAAAGCTTTAATGAAGATTAAGGTTTTGCTATATGATTACTAGTGAAAAAAACATTTTCTTGTACGTAATGATTCTACCATTTATTGTTATAGAGGATACAAACTTTCATGAAGATAGAAATCATGTTAAATTACAATAGTTTTTATTGACAATATTGGCATTTAGCAAAACACATAGTAGTAAAATTCCACCTGGAACTTTTTTCTAAGAGACAGTTTTACATATTTCTCACAATGTTTAAGCTCAGAGAAAACTAAAATACTGCAATAAAAAACCTGAAAATCAAATTAGCTTAATTGCTTCTATAATCAGGATTTGTTTTTTGCTGTTCTTTGTTTTGACTCAGTTGAAAGAACTCAAATCGACTCTTCATAGCATCCATAACAAACAAACGTTTGAAAACATAGAAACCCTTTCGGTAAGATACCATCAAAACGAGGTACACAAAGCCAAGAATACTTATTAACACATTGAAAGGTAAAACACTAATTTCCGAAAATTTTGAATACTTTAAACTTTGAACTTAATGTACTATGGATACCAAGGTTTTAACACTGGAACCTTTTCCAAATTGACCAAAAGATTGTAGAAATGTACTTGTCAGTTTAACGATGGCATCAAAGCGCCTAATCTGATTTCTACAGTCTGTGTTGACGGTTTTTATGGTAGCAAAAAATCACAGTTAGTTGTGTTAACTGTAACCTAATGTGGTCAAGACTTAAAAGTATCTCCATATTAGTTATTTTGCTATATTTAGAGTTCATTAGCCGAACATTCTTCAAAGAAAATTAATCATTTAAGAAGTTGCACTGACCGTTCTTTTCAAAAAATTACTGGTAAAATATGTCAACGCTGCCTATTTTGGAAAATCATGCGTTTTTTCTGCTCTTTTCTACGGAAAAAAGCAAAAATATAGTCTTTAGGAACGCTTGTAGAACTCGTGCAGTAAAGATAACATAATAGACCATGTGAATATAGTCTATAAAAAATAGTAAACTATATCGAAAAGCTTAGTAAAACCAAAAGGTCTCCTTCGCTTTTTTGAAACATATATAGCTATAGTTTAAATAGATTGTGAGAACGTGTTTCAATTGTTTTGCGTTCGCAACTTTATAGCACAACTCAACTATTATGACGTAATTATCCCTTGAATACTATTTTTAGATCACAAACTCAAACTCAAACTTTGACTTTTAATTAGAGCGATAGGCCAAGTCAGCTCTAACGTCAGCTCTTTATAACGCCGTATATCTTGCGCGTATCCGTTTCAACATTTTCAGAACAACAATTTACGGTTTGGGGATCCTACTCTACTACAAATTTCTGACTTTCTACTCCTTTGAACAGGCTGGACACCGTTTCCTGTTTCTCTGACGTGGATACTGTTGAATCAACAAACTGTATTTTAAAGGAGTGGTTTTGCAGCTAATAAATTTTGGATAATGAGCATACACAATGAAGTTTAATAATGCACAGCATTTCAAAATAACAGGTTATAAATGGAAACAATTCAATACTGAAAACCAACGTCTAGTTCATGAGCTTTAATCAACAAGAACTCTTCAGTTCTGGTTGTTATTGTCACATGAACACATCACAGTTTCATCGAATCTCAATCTTTTTGGAAAATTTCCACTATGAAGTACACATCCTCCAACTACACGATGGCTCCTCTTTTGTAGAGCATTGTTAGACGATGGCTCAGCGCTAAATTTCTGGAAGTTTTCTTCAATTTTTGAGTTTTCTTCAAGAAGGCTATGGAATCGTTCTAATATGGAAGATATCACAGTCTTTCTGTTATCATCGGTTGTGGATGATGTAGTATGATCAATTTTATCGTGAATAGTGGTTAGTTTGATTTCATTTCTGCATGATTTGAACTTTTTCCACAGATTTTCCAAATCTTCTAAGGCAGCGAAGTATTCTTCATGGCTCCTGAAGAGGGGCATACTTTCGAATTCGTAACTGCGCAAAATCCTCTTGATGTCCATGGGAAGTGATCCTATGTCAGAAGTCAAATTATTGGGTATATGCTGAGAAGTTACTTCACTTTCCGAGGGGTTTGAGTTGTTGATAAAGTCTTCTTCTTCGGTTATATTAGGTAATGTAGTAACAAAGTCAATAAATTTTTTGGGTATGAGGCAATGATCGAAGGTAGTCCAGCTTGAAATTGAACTGTCCTTCCTTTGTTGTATAAAGGCAATATTGTTTTCATATCGAGTTTGATAGAAAATTGTGCGATGAAATGAGCCTTCAAATTGCGTTAGGATATGATACATTATAAGTTATAAACCGGCAGTTGAGTTTGGGTTTTGGCATACACTAACTGAATGGAATACCAGTCAAGAATGAAAACGCTAAAATGTTATTTTGAGAAGCAAGTCATTCAGTTAAAAGTAAATTCAAACTGTTAGCTGTGATGTTAGCATTCGTTCTATTAGCCTAATTAGCCAAATAGTTTCCAACGAATACCTATAACATTTCGAGGAGGCCTCAGTTGTTAAACCTGTTAGACTAATTCTTATAGGTTTTCATTCGTAAAATGAAATGAAGTTTCTCCTAAGTACCTCGGACATTGACATTTCAAGGTTTTGATCTGACTGCTAGGCATAAAGCAGAAGAATTGATTTGTGCGAGAGAGAAGTTCAGTCTGCTCTGCAAAATTCTTGCATAATATTTTCGGCTAAAGGCACTTTTATTAGTTTGCTTAAATATTCTTTTGTCTGTGATCAAGAAGGCGTATATACATGTATTCTACTGTGTTGCAGCAAACGTTGAGATAGAAAGAGAGCGAGTACATAGGCTTGCAAATGTTTATTACGGAATACATTTCGACCGACAGTGTGCTCCAGTATAACGTTAACTTAAATAAAGCAATTGAATAAACAGGACAAATCAACTTTATTTAAATTCACCTATTGGCCTTATTGTTTGACTTTCATGGTTACAATTGCTTCTAGGTTATATATTAACTTGTTCTAAGTTGTACGTTCAATATCAAGTTATTTGTACAATACTATTGTTTTTGCTTAGTATTGACGTGGTTTGTTTTGAGGAACGATAAGAAACCCTCTGCTCACGTTTTCTTTTAGTAGATAACAAACATGTTTTGCTCAAGGACTCAAACTGAACCATAGACGCAAGTATGCACTAGTGTTTTCTGTATACATGTGCGACAACTTGTGTTTGTCATGGAAAATTTGATTTTCACAGAACTCACTCAGTAGCTTTTAAAGCTATGTGTCAATTTGAAGTATTTCAGTATGTTACTTAAGTGATTCATAAATTTTTAAATCCTTAGTATTCATTAACGCAAACGCAAAACTTCGTTACTCCATAAAGCTATGGTATCAAGAATAGTAAGCATTTAACCTATCAGAACGACATTTCCAATAAAAGCAAGAAGTGAATACTTGTCCGTTCTCTTATGAGTTTCCTCCAGGCAAACAATTGAGGTCCTAAAAGTACAAATTTTTTAAAGTAGTAATGAAACATAAGCTCGTACATAAACATTTGTTAGACAAGAAAGTCTTATAAAAGTTTTGCATAGTCTAAATCTTTTGTGTGCATAGTCTAAAAATGTCAGCTAGGCATTGTTTTACCTTAAGTCTTTCAAATAAAAAACAAAGTTAACGTGGAAAACGTTTCTTTTCACACCTTTGTTAATTTTGCAGTTCCGTTAGGGGTTCCTTTTTTGAGCGCCGAGAAAAAAATATTTTCATACTACCTGTGAGACCGCTGATTCGTTTTTCATAGCGTAAATTGCAGATCAATAAAGCTTCAATGAAGATTAAGGTTTTGCTATATGATTACTAGTGAAAAAAACATTTTCTTGTACGTAATGATTCTACCATTTATTGTTATAGAGGATACAAACTTTCATGAAGATAGAAATCATGTTAAATTTCAATAGTTTTTATTGACAATATTGGCATTTAGCAAAACACATAGTAATAAAATTCCACCTGGAACTTTTTTCTAAGAGACAGTTTTACATATTTCTCACAATGTTTAAGCTCAGAGAAAACTAAAATACTGCAATAAAAAACCTGAAAATCAAATTAGCTTAATTGCTTCTATAATCAGGATTTGTTTTTTGCTGTTTTTTTGTCTTTGACTCAGTTGAAAGAACTCAAATCGACTCTTCATAGCATCCATAACAAACAAACGTTTGAAAACATAGAAACCCTTTCGGTAAGATACCATCAAAACGAGGTACACAAAGCCAAGATTACTTATTAACACATTGAAACGTAAAATTTCCGAAAATTTTGAATACTTTAAACTTTGAACTTAATGTACTATGGATACCAAGGTTTTAACACTGGAACCTTTTCCAAATTGACCAAAAGATTGTAGAAATGTACTTGTCAGTTTAACGATGGCATCAAAGCGCCTAATCTGATTTCTACTGTCTGTGTTGACGGTTTTTATGGTAGCAAAAAACCACAGTTAGTTGTGTTAACTGTTACCTAATGTGGTCAAGACTTAAAAGTATCTCCATATTAGTTATTTTGCTATATTTAGATTTCATTAGCCGAACATTCTTCAAAGAAAATTAATCATTTAGGAGGTTGCACTGACCGTTCTTTTCAAAAAATTACTGGTAAAATATGTCAACGCTGCCTATTTTGGAAAATCATGCGTTTTTTCTGTTCTTTTCTACGCAAAAATGCAAAAATAGTCTTTAGGAACGCTTGTAGAACTCGTGCAGTAAAAATTACATAATAGACCATATGAATATAGTCTATATAAAATAGTAAACTATATCGAAAAGCTTAGTAAAACCAAAAGGTCTCCTTCGCTTTTTTGACACATATATAGCTATAGTTTAAATAGATTGTGAGAACGTGTTTCAATTGTTTTGCTTTCGCAACTTTATAGCACAACTCAACTATTATGACGTAATTATCCCTTGAATACTATTTTTAGATCACAAACTCAAACTCAAACTTTGACTTTTAATTAGAGCGATAGGCCAAGTCAGCTCTAACGTCAGCTCTTTATAACGCCGAATATCTTGCGCGTATCCGTTTCAACATTTTCAGAACAACAATTTACGGTTTGGGGATCCTACTCTACTACAAATTTCCGACTTTCTACTCCTTTGAACAGGCTGGACACCGTTTCCTGTTTCTCTGACGTGGATACTGTTGAATCAACAAACTGTATTTTAAAGGAGTGGTTTTGCAGCTAATAAATTTTGGATAATGAGCATACACAATGAAGTTTAATAATGCACAGCATTTCAAAATAACAGTTTATAAATGGAAAAAATTCAATACTGAAAACCAACGTCTAGGTCATAAGCTTTAATCAACAAGAGCTCTTCAGTTCTAGTTGTTATTGTCACATGAACACATCACAGTTTCATCGAATCTCATTCTTTTTGGAAAATTTCCGCTATGAAGTACACATCCTCCAACTGCACGATGGCTCCTCTTTTGTAGAGCATTGTTAGACGATGGCTCAGTGCTAAATTTCTGGAAGTTTTCTTCAATTGTTGAGTTTACTTCAAGGAGGCTAGGGAATCGTTCTAATATGGAAGATATCACAGTCTTTCTGTTATCATCGGTTGTGGATGATGTAGTATGATTAATTTTATCGTGAATAGTGGTTAGTTTCATTTCATTTCTGCATGATTTGAACTTTTTCCACAGATTTTCCAAATCTTCTAAGGCAGCGAAGTATTCTTCATGGCTCCTGAAGAGGGGCATACTTTCGAAATCGTAACTGCGCAAAATCCTCTTGATGTCCATGGGAAGTGATCCTATGTCAGAAGTCAAAGCATTGGGTATATGCTGAGAAGTTACTTCAGTTTCCGAGGGATTTGAGTTGTTGATAAAGTCTTCTTCTTCGGTTATATTAGGTAATGTAGTAACAAAGTCAATAAACTTTTTGGGTATGAGGCAATGATCAAAGCTAGTCCAGCTTGAAATTGAACTGTCCTTCCTTTGTTGTATAAAGGCAATATTGTTTTCATATCGAGTTTGATAGAAAATTGTGCGATGAAATGAGCCTTCAAATTGCGTTAGGATATGATACATTATAAGTTATAAACCGGCAGTTGAGTTTGGGTTTTGGCATACACTAAATGAATGGAATACCAGTCAAGAATGAAAACGCTAAAATGTTATTTTGAGAAGCAAGTCATTCAGTTAAAAGTAAATTCAAACTGTTGGCTGTGATGTTAGCATTCGTTCTATTAGCCTAATTAGCCAAATAGTTTCCAATGAATACCTATAACATTTCGAGGAGGCCTCAGTTGTTAAACCTGTTAGACTAATTCTTATAGGTTTTCATTCTTAAAATGAAATGAAGTTTCTCCTAAGTACCTGGGACATTGACATCTCAAGATTTTGATCTGACTGCTAGGCATAAAGCAGAAGAATTGATTTGTGCGAGAGAGAAGTTCAGTCTGCTCTGCAAAATTCTTGCATAATATTTTCGGCTAAAGGCACTTTTATTAGTTTGCTTAAATATTCTTTTGTCTGTGATCAAGAAGGCGTATATACATGTATTCTACTGTGTTGCAGCAAACGTTGAGATAGAAAGAGAGCGAGTACATAGGCTTGCAAATGTTTATTACGGAATACATTTCGACCGACAGTGTGCTCCAGTATAACGTTAACTTAAATAAAGCAATTGAATAAACAGGACAAATCAACTTTATTTAAATTCACCTATTGGCCTTATTGTTTGACTTTCATGGTTACAATTGCTTCTAGGTTATATATTAACTTGTTCTAAGTTGTACGTTCAATATCAAGTTATTTGTACAATACTATTGTTTTTGCTTAGTATTGACGTGGTTTATTTTGAGGAACGATAAGAAACCCTCTGCTCACGTTTTCTTTTAGTAGATAACAAACATGTTTTGCTCAAAGACTCAAACTGAACCATAGACGCAAGTATGCACTAGTGTTTTCTGTATACATGTGCGACAACTTGTGTTTGTCATGGAAAATTTGATTTTCACAGAACTCACTCAGTAGCTTTTAAAGCTATGTGTCAATTTGAAGTATTTCAGTATGTTACTTAAGTGATTCATAAATTTTTAAATCCTTAGTATTCATTAACGCAAACGCAAAACTTCGCTACTCCATAAAGCTATGGTATCAAGAATAGTAAGCATTTAACCTATCAGAACGACATTTCCAATAAATGCAAGAAGTGAATACTTGTCCGTTCTCTTATGAGTTTCCTCCAGGCAAACAATTGAGGTCCTAAAAGTACAAATTTGTTAAAGTAGTAATGAAACATAAGCTCGTACATAAACATTTGTTAGACAAGAAAGTCTTATAAAACTTTGTTTTGCATAGTCTAAATCTTTTGTGTGCATAGTCTAAAAATGTCAGCTAGGCATTGTTTTGTCTTAAGTCTTTCAAATAAAAAACAAAGTTAACGTGGAAAACGTTTCTTTTCACACCTTTGTTAATTTTGCAGTTCCGTTAGGGGTTCCTTTTTTGAGCGCCGAGAAAAAAATATTTTCATACTACCTGTGAGACCGCTGATTCGTTTTTCATAGCGTAAATTGCAGATCAATAAAGCTTTAATGAAGATTAAGGTTTTGCTATAAGATTACTAGTGAAAAAAACATTTTCTTGTACGTAATGATTCTACCATTTATTGTTATAGAGGATACAAACTTTCATGAAGATAGAAATCATGTTAAATTACAATAGTTTTTATTGACAATATTGGCATTTAGCAAAACACATAGTAGTAAAATTCCACCTGGAATTTTTTTCTATGAGACAGTTTTACAAATTTCTCACAATGTTTAAGCTCAGTGAAAACTAAAATACTGCAATAAAAAACCTGAAAATCAAATTATTTTAATTGGTTCTATAATCAGGATTTGTTTTTTGCTGTTTTTTGTCTTTGACTGAGTTGAAAGAACTCAAATCGACTCTTCATAGCATCCATAACAAACAAACGTTTGAAAACATAGAAACGCTTTCGGTAAGATACCATCAAAACGAGGTACACAAAGCCAAGAATACTTATTAACACATTGAAAGGTAGAACACTAATTTCCGAAAATTTTGAATACTTTAAACTTTGAACTTAATGTACTATGGATACCAAGGTTTTAACACTGGAACCTTTTCCAAATTGACCAAAAGATTGTAGAAATGTACTTGTCAGTTTAACGATGGCATCAAAGCGCCTAATCTGATTTCTACTGTCTGTGTTGACGGTTTTTATGGTAGCAAAAAATCACAGTTAGTTTTGTTAACTGTTACCTAATGTGGTCAAGACTTAAAAGTATCTCCATATCAGTTATTTTGCTATATTTAGAGTTCATTAGCCGAACATTCTTCAAAGAAAATTAACCTTTTAAGAAGTTGCACTGACCGCTCTTTTCAAAAAATTACTGGTAAAATATGTCAACGCTGCCTATTTTGGAAAATCATGCGTTTTTTCTGTTCTTTTCTAAGGAAAAATGCAAAAATATAGTCTTTAGGAACGCTTGTAGAACTCGTGCAGTAAAGATTACATAATAGACCATGTGAATATAGTCTATAAAAAATAGTAAACTATATCGAAAAGCTTAGTAAAACCAAAAGGTCTCCTTCGCTTTTTTGAAACATATATAGCTATAGTTTCAATAGATTGTGAGAACGTGTTTCAATTGTTTTGCGTTCGCAACTTTATAGCACAACTCAACTATTATGACGTAATTATCCCTTGAATACTATTTTTAGATCACAAACTCAAACTCAAACTTTGACTTTTAATTAAAGCGATAGGCCAAGTTTTCACATTTCATTATATTTGGTAATTCAAAATTACACGGTCGCCGATTATTGTGTTTTTAGTACTAAAAGTAGTCTTTTTTCAAAGTCAATTATCCTTGAATAGTGTTTTTAGATCATAAATTGAGACAGAAACTCAAAACTTCCACTTTTATGTAGAGTGATTGACCAAGCATCACCATTTTATTATACTTGCTTATCGAAATCTATACCGCCTCCAATTGTTGAGTTTTAAATACAAAAAAAGAGGTCTTTTTGTTTTTACAAAGTCAATTATTGTTGAATACTATTTTTAGATCACAAACTCGAATTCGAACTCAATGGTTCAACTTTTAGGTAAAGTGATTGGCCAGGTTTTACAATTATATTGTACATGCTTATCCAAAGCCATACCGTCTAAGGTTGTTGAGTTTTGAACACTAATAAAGAAGAACTTTGTTCCAAATTCCGCAAAAAGTACTTCTCTGAAACCATTGGGTGTAGGCAGACGTTGAAAACAAACACAATTTGTTCACCTAAACACCTAAATTTAAGGTTTTTGTTTGAGCTCATAAATCCAACAAGACTGTTTCACTTAATTTTGTTGGGAAACGTTTCATGAGGTTGATTTAATTTTAATTTTCTTCAGATAAACAATGACCAAATGAAATTTAATAAAATTAGGAAGAAGTTAATTAACAATAATTGCAAAATCATGTAGCGCTAAACTTTTAATGAATAAAAAGTTCACAATTACAATCTTAGCTGTGAACACATACTGAGCCGAAGCTAAGGTTAATACGAAACTCAACTAACACATGTCCTTCTGGCAAGCTATCCCAGCAGTTTTCAGTCTACACAAAATTTGAAACTTAAAGACTCAGAAAAAATTGTGTATTACCGGACAACTGAAACAACAGCTGACTCTGAATAAACATACGAAAACAACTATATAGCGTAAAACCTGTTTTTTGGATTATGTAGGTACCCTGTAAATTGTTTGTTTCCATTATGTACACACTATGGAGTTTTTGAAGCCAGCTTGTTTCTATAAAGTTGATATTATAATTAGACATACTGCGACGCCATTGTGAACCAGTCAATGTTTACGCTTTACAATCCTTCATCTTAGAAATTTTAAAAAGTTTGCGTTTCATATCTATCAATTAATTGCAAATGGAATCAGACGTCAAACATTGAATAAACAAAAAAACATTATTTGAACAAAAAGGCTTATGACTGATCCCTCATAAGTGAAAAAATTGTGCAAAACTTGCTGTTCAAAAAAAGAACATAGCAATAAAACTTATTTGAAGTTCTAAAAATTAGACTGGTTCACTAAGCAATAAATCCTACATTGATTTAATTAATTAAATATCATTCATGGATTTTTTATTTGTTAATTAACAAATAACATTGAGTTGAAAATTACCGGGCTAATGTATTCGACAAAGCTTCAGCGTTTTTTATATCTTCGAAAAAACTTCAAACACTTAATGATTTGTTGTAAATATTGGCGGGTAAATTCTATCGGTCTGTGTCAGTCAGGGCATATTATTTTTTGAGATAGAAAAAAGCTTCTGTTGTTTATGCTCAACGAGTCTCTAGAGATAGGAATTGTTCTCATTTTTTAGAAAAACAAAAACACTTTGTTGTAGATAGTTAGTAAACAATAGGTAATATTTGAAGGTATTAAAAGGAAGTAGTAGTAGGTACTAGTGTAACTTAGAATCAATAAGTAGTGGTAGTAGTTAGTAATAGTATCTAGTAGAAGTTGTAGGTAGTACTAGTATGTAGCAGTAGTAGTAGGTACTAATTGTAGATAGTAGTTGTAGGTATTAGTAGTAGGCAGTAGCAGTAGTAGGTAGCAGTAGTGTTGTGTTAAATTTCAATATGTTCGCCAGACTGCTTAGCCCAATTATATGTTAAAGAATCTGCTCCTTTAAATTTTAGATTCCTTTGGATTTACCTTTTTCCGATGCTCTATGAAATATCGTTACGGTAATCTCATTTTAAAACGTGGACAGAACAATAAGTGATCCAAAGTTTTAACACAGGGTTACTGAATGCAGTAAATTTGATCCAAGAAGACACTATTATGAAGGTTTTTGATTTCTGGTTGCTTGAGTTGCTCTGGTACCTTACTTGCAGTGTTCAATGGTTGAATTTATCGGAATCGTTTACTGACGATGAGTTCCGCTATTGTTTAATATTTCAGTCCCAGCATGCAATATCCATTATTGCTATTACCAATACGCAAACAAACCCTATACATTTCTGAAGCTGTTTCTATCAACCACCCATGGATCCATAGTTTGTGTTTGTTCTTGCTTAATTGATAAAAAGACTAATTAACTTCTGAAAACTTTAGCGCTTTTTACAGTTCCAGTACAAACTACTATTCTTGCATATCATAACACTTTTTGTCTGATTCAAGCTCTTGATGAATTCCTATCATTCTACTTTATTTAACTGAAAAGTTCAGCTGCTCCTGCATATCATAGTTTTCCACCAACATTTTCGGTTTTTTACAGAGTTTATTCTTTTTATTTAGCTCAATTTATGGTTTATCTCTCAACAAATCATCTCATATATATTTTTTCAAGTAAAAAGTCTTGCTCATTCCTAGACGGGTAGCTGAATAAGTGTAGAAAAATCTGTTTTTAAAAAAGCATGCTCAGAACATCAAAAAGTTGTTTTTGTCTTCTGTGTTGCAACACTTTATCATTTTCTTGCCAAGGATTAAAAGACAAAGAGCATGAATTTATTTCTTTTTCTCTAAACAACCTTGATAGTTTTTAATATGGTAGCTAGATAGGTGTCGAAAAATCACTTTTTAAAAAAGCATGCTCAGAACATCAAAAAATTGTTGGCGTCTTCGGTTGTGACATTTTGCTTGCCAATGTTTAAAGGACAGAGTTTATCAACGCTGAAGGTCAAAATCTGTTTGCAAGATATTATATTATTGGATCGTGGAGACAAGTAACAACATTCTTCTAAACAATCAAATTGCCCTCCAGGGACTTATCTCCCTCTCTCTCTCTCTCTCGTCTGACTTACAAGCATATAAATACATAAATACATGAACATATTCAGACATATATACATACATTCCACTGTATACATATAGAAAAAACATACATACATAAAACCAAGAACGTCTTGACATATACACACATTTACAATTTCTACACCCAAACATACATTTCAGCTTATACTCATACAAACATATTACTAAATTTAAGCACAGTTATACTTATTTTTAAACAAATATACATTTTCATATATACTTTCATTATTATATACATGAATACGCATGATTTTATACTTAAAATTTTCATTCTTTCCTTTCTTTCATATATTCATTCAGAGGTAAAAATTACATTTTTGAACACATGCAAGCAAATATACGGACTTGTTTTGATAGAAACATACATAGTTACACATGTATATAAAAAAAATAAAGACAAGATTTCCACATCACACTGTACATTTGCAAATGTATTGTCAACAAAAACTGCTTCTGACTCCTCTTTGACTTATTTCAGACTATTTCAGAAACTGAGTTATTTGGTCCTACTTGGTTGAACAAAATGAAGTCCACAAAATTCACTTTTGAGTGCTTTTTCTTAGCGCAAAATCCATTCCAGACCATTCTAGGACTTTAAAATATTTTGGATTTTTTTTCTCAAAAATTTGAAATTTTTGTATGTTTCGACCCCTATACAGCATGGGAGAAAAAAAGTGAACTCAAAAAAAATCACATTTGAGTGCTCTTTCATAGCGCAAAATCCATTTCAGACCATTTTAGGACTTTGAAAAACTTTGAAAATTTTTTTGAAAAAAAATTTGAAGTTTTTCAAGTATGCCTCTCATGGTCTCAAAGATAAAAAAATTAAAGTTACTACAATAGGCTATAACCATAGTCTAAGCACTCCGTACTACGCATTCTTTCTTCTGAAATACACATTGGAGCAGCCGGTTTCTGCCATGTTACTGGAGGGCGGGGCCCAGGTTGAGGTCCCAGACGGAAAGTCGATATGTCCAGACCGTCCCAGACGGAAAGTGCCTATGTCTAGACCGTCCCAGACGGAAAGTGCCTATGTCCAGACTTTCGTGCGTTCACCAGACCTTCGTGCGTTCATGTCCAGACTTTCGTGCGTTCACCAGACTTTCGTGCGTTCATGTCCAGACTTTCGTGCTTTCACCAGACTTTCGTGCGTTCATGTCCAGATTTTCGTGCGTTCGACAGACTTTCGTGCGTTCACCAGACTTTCGTGCGTTCACCAGACTTTCGTGCGTTTATGTCCAGACTTTCGTGCGTTCACCAGACTTTCGTGCGTTCATGTCCAGACTTTCGTGCGTTCACCAAAATTTCGTGCGTTCATGTCCAGAACTTTCGTGCGTTCACCAAACTTTCGTGCGTTCGCCAGACTTTCGTGCGTTCATCAGACATTCGTGCGTCCACCAGACTTTCGTGCGTTCAAGTCCAGACTTTAATGCGTTCCTCAGATTTTTGTGCGATCATGTCCAGGCTTTTGTGGCTAAAGTGTGGAGCATACCCACCAAAAAAGAGCACAATTGGACTTAAATTCACGATTTTGTGTCCAAAACAATGTTCGGTGATCGAAAAAGTTAAGCCTAATCGAGCGCGGATACTTTTCCAGAAGTAATTGAGAACTTGTCCAAAATGGTTTGCTCAGTCCATTTTTTTATTTCATCCCCAATTATGGCTAAATTGGAGCCTGCACACCAAAAATGAGCACAATTGGACTAAAATTGACGATTTTGTCACCAAAACAATGTTCGGTGATAGAAAAAGTTCAGACACTTTTTTGGAACTAGGTAAAAACTTGTCCAAATTAGTTCGGTCAGTCAGAATTTTTAGTTTTGTCACCAATTGTGGCTAAAGTGGAGCATACCCACCAAAAAGTAGCCCAATTGGACTAAAATTGATGATTTCGTGTCCAAAACAATGTTCGGTGATCGAAAAAGTTAAGCCTAATCGAGCGCGGATACTTTTCCAGAAGTAATTGAGAACTTGTCCAAAATGGTTTGCTCAGTCCATTTTTTTATTTCATCCCCAATTATGGCTAAATTGGAGCCTGCACACCAAAAATGAGCACAATTGGACTAAAATTGACGATTTTGTCACCAAAACAATGTTCGGTGATAGAAAAAGTTCAGACACTTTTTTGGAACTAGGTAAAAACTTGTCCAAATTAGTTCGGTCAGTCAGAATTTTTAATTTTGTCACCAATTGTGGCTAAAGTGGAGCATACCCACCAAAAAGTAGCCCAATTGGACTAAACTTGATGATTTCGTGTCCAAAACAATGTTCGGTGATCGAAAAAGTTAAGCTTAATCGAGCGCGGATACTTTTCCAGAAGTAATTGAGAACTTGTCCAAAATTGTTTGCTCAGTCCATTTTTTTATTTCATCCCCAATTATGGCTAAATTGGAGCCTGCACACCAAAAATGAGCACAATTGGACTAAAATTGACGATTTTGTCACCAAAACAATGTTCGGTGATAGAAAAAGTTCAGATACTTTTTTGGAACTAGGTAAAAACTTGCCCAAATTAGTTCGGTCAGTCCGATTTTTTAATTTTATCACCAATTGTTGCTAAAGTGGAGCATACCCACCAAAAATGAGCACAATTGGACTAAAATTGATGATATGGTGTCCAAAACAATGTTCGGTGATCGAAAAAGTTAAGCCTCATCGAGCGCGGATACTTTTTCAGTAGTAATTCAGAACTTGTCTAAAATGGTTTGCTCAGTCCATTTTTTTATTTCATCCCCAGTTATGGCTAAATTGGAGCCTGCACACCAAAAATAAGCACAATTGGACTAAATTTGACGATTTGGTCACCAAAACAATGTTCAAAGATAGAAAAAGTTCAGACACTTTTTTGGAACTGGGTGAAAACTTGTCCAAATTAGTTCGGTCAGTTCGAATTTTTAATTTTGTCACCAATTGTTGCTAAAGTGGAGCCTACCCACCAAAAATGAGCACAATTGGACTAAAATTGATGATTTCGTGTCCAAAACAATGTTCGGTGATCGAAAAAGTTAAGCTTAATCGAGCGCGGATACTTTTCCAGAAGTAATTGAGAACTTGTCCAAAATTGTTTGCTCAGTCCATTTTTTTATTTCATCCCCAATTATGGCTAAATTGGAGCCTGCACACCAAAAATGAGCACAATTGGACTAAAATTGACGATTTTGTCACCAAAACAATGTTCGGTGATAGAAAAAGTTCAGACACTTTTTTGGAACTAGGTAAAAACTTGTCCAAATTAGTTCGGTCAGTCCTTTTTTTTAATTTTATCACCAATTGTTGCTAAAGTGGAGCATACCCACCAAAAATGAGCACAATTGGACTAAAATTGATGATTTGGTGTCCAAAACAATGTTCGGTGATCGAAAAAGTTAAGCCTCATCGAGCGCGGATACTTTTTCAGAAGTAATTCAGAACTTGTCTGAAATGGTTTGCTCAGTCCATTTTTTTATTTCATCCCCAATTATGGCTAAATTGGAGCCTGCACCCCAAAAATAAGCACAATTGGACTAAATTTGACGATTTGGTCACCAAAACAATGTTCAAAGATAGAAAAAGTTCAGGCACTTTTTTGGAACTAGGTGAAAACTTGTCCAAATTAGTTCGGTCAGTTCGAATTTTTAAATTTGTCACCAATTGTTGCTAAAGTGGAGCATACCCACCAAAAATGAGCACAATTGGACTAAAATTGATGATTTGGTGTCCAAAATAATGTTCGGTGATCGAAAAAGTTAAGCCTCATCGAGCGCGGATACTTTTTCAGAAGTAATTGAGAACTTGTCCAAAATGGTTTGCTCAGTCCATTTTTTTTATTTCATCCCCAATTATGGCTAAATTGGAGCCTGGTCACCAAAAATGAGCACAATTGAACTAAAAGTGACGATTTGGTCACCAAAACAATGTTCGGTGATAGAAAAAGTTCAGATACTTTTTTGGAACTAGGTAAAAACTTGTCCAAATTAGTTCGGTCAGTCCGATTTTTTAATTTTATCACCAATTGTTGCTAAAGTGGAGCATACCCAACAAAAATGAGCACAATTGGACTAAAATTGATGATTTGGTGTCCAAAACAATGTTCGGTGATCGAAAAAGTTAAGCCTCATCGAGCGCGGATACTTTTTCAGAAGTAATTCAGAACTTGTCTGAAATGGTTTGCTCAGTCCATTTTTTTATTTCATCCCCAGTTATGGCTAAATTGGAGCCTGCACACCAAAAATAAGCACAATTGGACTAAATTTGACGATTTGGTCACCAAAACAATGTTCAAAGATAGAAAAAGTTCAGACACTTTTTTGGAACTAGGTGAAAACTTGTCCAAATTAGTTCGGTCAGTTCGAATTTTTAAATTTGTCACCAATTGTTGCTAAAGTGGAGCATACCCACCAAAAATGAGCACAATTGGATTAAAATTGATGATTTGGTGTCCAAAATAATGTTCGGTGATCGAAAAAGTTAAGCCTCATCGAGCGCGGATACTTTTTCAGAAGTAATTGAGAACTTGTCCAAAATGGTTTGCTCAGTCCATTTTTTTTATTTCATCGCCAATTATGGCTAAATTGTAGCCTGCACACCAAAAATGAGCACAATTGGACTAAAAGTGGAGTCAGACATGACTTCCAAAAAGGAATATTTAATATTTGAAAGACTTTATTCAGAAAGACTGAAATACTCTTTCCTGATTGGATAAAAATGATATATTATTTTATCCTCCTTTCCCTTTATGTGTTTACCCATCTACCCTCTCTCAGCAGAAGAGAAAGTAATTTAGTCAGTACCAGTTACCATCCTGATATAATAATAGAGTATATTTCTCTCTCTCTACTCCGCTCTTGTTTTGTATTGAGATAAACGTTAGACCGTAGCATTGGGGCCCGTGCACCGTCTACTGAAGCTCAGATAGAAGAGTAACAGACTAGAGGAATAGAACTTTAGTTAGTCAGGTAAGCCTTAAGATTATCTATTATTCTTGAGACAACCATAAGACAGTTCAGAAGTGTCCTAATAAAGGTAAGCTCTAGAACACGTCTTATCTGGTGCGACCAGTGCTGAACTAAATTGGGTAAACAATTATAATTTCTGAGGGATATAACAAAAACTATTGTTAGAAAAACAGAACGGATAAAAATTCAAAGGATAACAAATGGCTTCCAAATTTGATACACAATCAAACCATGATAACGAACTAACACCTTTTGCTATTGCAAATGATTGTCCACAAGAAAATACAGAATTAATATATAGAATAATATTAAATTTGAAGAGAAACCTCTTCAAAGAGACAGATCATATACAACAAATAAAAACAAATCGCAACCATCTGACACACTATCTACCAGTAATACTACTGAATAGTGATAGATACAACAGAAACTATACATTTGTATTAACAAATGAAAATAACAACAGAAGAACATATTTTAATTTCCAAAATGACACAACATTATCGGAAATGCTAAAAATATTTTTAAAAAGACATGAAGAATCACAGGATAGAACAAAACAAACAGCAATAACATCGACAACATACAACACAATAAGAAATACAAGTGGATATCTCAATGAAAGTCGTCAACAAATACAGTCTGTGAATGACAGATTGAGAGCTGACATCAAAAACTATAATAATTGGTTGACAAAAATAATAGAACTAAAACCAGAAATAAAAACAGCTTCAATAGATATCATAAAAATAGTATCTGAACTTACTTTCCTTTTTTGGTTAGATAACTTTGAACATATAAACGAAAAACGAATACAGTTCGGAGAGACATATCCTGACGAAATAGGACATCTCTGTGATGAACTCAAAAATATTTGGAATAAAGAATATTGTTCGGAATATTTTGAAAGTACTTTACAGATAAGTTTGGACAGTTTTAATTTCATTGAAGGATTAGAAAATTACGTTAAGATACTGGACCAAGGACAATCAGGATCATCATCATTTAGTATAACAAAAAGTTCAACATCAACGTCAACACCAAAAGATATACAAATGAACAATAATTCACAATTAAAACAAAAATCAACAATAAAACCGGATAAACTATTAACATCAAATTTATTCGGAAACAACAATAATACAATAGAAGATGTAGAAAATTCTGATTCAGATGAAAGAGAAATCAGATTTGACAATCAATTTCCACCATCGGTAAACCAAAACAGACGAAAATACCAAAACAAGGACGAAATGAATAGCATGTACATCAACTCGGTAGGTAACAAATATAGTAACCAAGAACAAAATTGGGAACAACAACAATATAATTATGAAAACTTAAAAAACGAGATTACACAAACAGTAACAACACATACTAGTAAAATAATAAATAACCTCGAAGAAAAATATCATCGAATGAGCCGAAACATGGAAAAAAGACAAGAAGAAGCACTAGAAATGGTAATTAACAAATTGGATAGAACTCTTGAAAACCTACAAGGACAAAATAACTATAGATCGGAATACGAACATCCATTACATAACAGAAATCAAGAAAATCCTTTTCATAACAGAAACTATGAACATATAACAAATGAAAACATGCAAAATACTGATAGACATAGTAATCAACAACAAGGAAATCAAAATAGAAGAACAAATTCGATCACAACAGAAGAAAGGGAAACAACAGTAGTAGAACCACCTTTACCATTTTATAAACAATTAACATCAATGAGCATAAACGAAGACCCTCAAATTGAACAAAACATTAGCAGCGGTTCCGTACCAACAACAATAAGACCATTCGATGGAACAGATCCAGCATATACTGTTGAAGAATATTTAAATAGCATTGTTGCTGCTATGATATTCAGCAGTGGCATTGAACCGGTAAATAAACCAGGACATCACCAATGGAAAGTAAAAAGAGCAGCGTTAATACTACATACTTTACAGGGACCTGCACAAAAATGGTATTCGACACTTCCGAGCGAAACAAAATTAGATTGGGAAACATTCTGCAAAGAATTTTCAGATATGTTTGATTCGGAAAAATCAAAACAACAAGCAAAAATTATATTACAACAATTACAAAAACACACAAACGAATCATTAAGATCATTAGCATTAAGAATAGAAACACTTGTCAAAACTGCTTATTCTCTGTACACAGAAGACTACAGAAATAGTGTTATGAACCAAACGTTCATAAGATGTTTAGATAACGAACTAAAAAACGCAGCATTAAAGAAACATGCAAACCACAAACAAACTCCAAGAGAACCAGAAATGCCATTCAAAACATTAGTAGAGAAAATAGACCAAATGGATCTAACAAGAACAATAACTAATAATCACAAAAGATTATATGAAGTAAACCAGAGTACAACAAATATTAATGAAGATCTGAAACAAATGAATATAGCCTGCAATAATATAAATGAACTTAATCAAAATGACTTAGAACAATTTGAAGGAACAATATGCAATGTCCTAAACGGAATTAACAATACATATGACAAAAAGAATTTTAAAGGAAGACCAAAGTTTGCACTGTTTTGTAGCTATTGTAGCTCACATGGACATACAAAGGGAAGATGTTTCAAAAGACCACGTCGAGATAGTGTTACAAGACCGAAAGAAAGATCATTTTACAGTCACATGAGAAATAATCAAAATTTACCAAATAGAAGGATAGATTCAAATAATGTCAATGGCAGACAATTACCACCAACATCACCAGTATATAACAATTCCAGAAGTCGGACACCATACAGATCACATTCAAGAAATAACTACCATAATAGAAATTCCAGAGACAGTAGAAATACTGAAGGATATCAAAGATCAAATAATTATAATAACAGAAGTACTAGTTATAACAGGAATAACTACAATAGAAACAGAAGCAACAGCTATCATAGAAGCAACAGCTATCATAGAAGCAACAGCTATAACAAATATAATAATAATAACAAATATAATAATAATAATAACAGATCAAATTCAAAATACAATGACAGAAATTACTCAAGACAACAATCACCTTATAATAATAACAGAAATAATAATAATAACAGACAAAGATACAACAGTAAAGATTCAAATAGAAACGATAGAAACGATAACTATCGACAACGTTCTAATAGTAACAATAGAAATCATTCAAATAACAATAGCAGAGATAATAGAGGATTCTCATCCCAACGAGAACAAAATAACAGACATTATTCAAAAGAACGGAGAAATGATGGAAACAACAATAGCAAAAACAGAATAAATAGCGTAGAATTAGAAAAACCAAATAACGATCCACCAGGAATCGATGAATATGAGTACACATCAGAGTCCTCAGACGAAGACCAAGAAATACTAGATAAATTTTACAATGCTAAAGAAGATACATGCAATACTGTAATAAATACATTAGAAAGCAACCCAACATGGATATTACCAATGTATCAATATCAGAAATTTGAACAAGACTTTACAAAACAAAAACCTATGTTAGAAATAGATTTTCTATTAGATTCAGGAGCAACATTAAACTTACTAAATGAAGATACATGGAATGAAATCAAATACAATAACCCAGAAATGATCTTGGACAAAGCAAACAAAACACTAACAGCTGCAAATAGTACAAAAATAGATACATTAGGAACAGTAACACTGAATTTAACACCAGACAGAATTTCTAACAATAGAAACAAACCACAAAACAATTTTTGCATTCACTTCTATGTAACACAATGCAATCATAATATACTGGGTACACCATTCTTCAAAGAATATATCGAAACGATAAATGTTAATACTAACAAACTAACATTAAATACAAATACAAACTTAGATAACGATATTATATTCTATATGAATAGTACTAAAGGTTATCCTTACTACTCTCGATTATACACAATCACTAATAGAGAAACAATCTATATAGAACCAAATCAACAGAAAAGCATAACATTTCCAATACCGATATTTAAACAGATGAAACACTCAAATGAGAAAACAGTACAGAAATCGAAATTCTATTTCGAACCAATAAACAAATATCATAACGTATCATTTACAGACATAAAGGACTTTTCCTCAGACGAAGAATACTTTATGGACATACTAATGATCAACAAAAATAGACACCGAATTACAATCAATACAGGACTCATTGGTTTCATGAACAGAAATATTAGCTTCAAAAAACAAGATAACGAACTCTATCAAACAAACTCTATCGACTTATTCCAAGCACTATACCATTTGACATACGAAAATGAAAACGATATTGATGAAATATTAAACATACAAGAAAACGAAACTATTGAACAAGTTGCAACATTTGAAAGAAAACCAAACTTCAAATGCAAATTTAATATTAACAAATATTCAGAACAAGAAAAAGAATTCATAACAATGTTTGATTTTCAACATTCACACTTAACACAAGAAGATTTTGAAAAAATAGTAAAAATCATATTAGACTACAGACAAGTCTACGCAACAACAAAATTTGACGTAGGAAAAACGAAAGTAAAATTGAACTTACCAATAAAAAAAGATGCAATATTCAAAAAACAAAGAATAAGTAAAGTACCTATTCATCTTCGAGAACGAATACAAAAACTATTAGATGTTCTTAAAAAGTATGACATAATTGCACCTGTAAATAAAGAACAACTATCAACAGGAAATACATTCACAAACCCGGTAATAATACTACAAAAAGGAGAATCTTTAAAGATTGTACTAGATGCAAGATATTTAAACAGCATGATAGATGAATCAAAGTGCAACTGGCCAATTGAACCAGTTGATGTAGCTTTAACAAGAATAAACGGAACAATATTCACAACAGCAGACCTTAATAGTGCATATAACCAAATACCACTAGATGAAGAATCAATGCGATATACACATTTCACAATTGGAAACGAACAATATTGTTTCAAAAGATTATTTTACGGAATATCAATCGGACCAGCAGCATTCGCTTCAATTTTAACACATTTCCTTTACCCTTTAATTAGAAAAGGAACAGTCATCACCTATGTGGATGATATTTTTATTCAAACAAACTCTTACGAACAAATGTTCGAGACACTAATTGAATATCACAAAGTACTGCTTAAAGAAAACTTAAAAGCAGCACCTGATAAAACATATTTCATGTTAAAGAAAGTAAAATTCTTAGGTCACATCATCGAAGACAAAAAAGTAAAACCACTTACATCACGAATTGATGGATTCCAAAAACTGGAACCTCCAACAAGTATGAAAGCATTACAACGATACCTCGGAACAATAAATTTTTTAGCCAAATACGTCTATGGAATGCAACCAATATTACAACCATTATACAATCTATTACACAAAGAAAATGATTTCAAATGGACTAAAGAACATCAAAAAATATTTGAACAAATGAAAAAAACAATAACACATAATCTAGAATTAACAATACCAGATACAACAAAACCATTTTACATTATAACAGATGCGTCCAACACAGGCATTGGAGCAGCATTACTGCAACAACATCCAACTGAAAAGAAAATGCGATTAATATCAGCAAACTCTAGACTTTTCACACCGATTGAAATGAGACTATCTACACTAATTAGAGAATGTTCAGCGATTATTTTCGCACTCACAGAATACGAATTCTTATTAACGGGTTCAAATCACCCAATTATTTTATTTACAGATCATAAGCCAATCATTTACCTCTTTACACAAAAGAATAAACCAAACCACAGAGTTTACAGATTTCAATTAATACTAATGAAATTTCCTAACTTACATATTATATGGACTGAAGGAAAAAACCTAGCCCTACCAGATCTACTCAGTAGAACAATAGATGAAGAACATTTTACAAAAACACGTGATATCACAGTGGAAATACCTGAAAACATAAAATTCTTCTTTGCGAAATCACCATTTGCAAATAATCTAGAATGCAAATACAGTATTTGTAACAATACAAACAACGATAACAAAGATACAACACATTATCCAGTTCTCGCTAATATACATAACAACTACTTTGAAATTAACATCGATAAAAACGAATACCATCCGATATCATATGAAAAATATAATACCGAAACCAAAACAAATTTAGTACCAAAATATAAACCTAAAACAAAAAACTGGCAATCACCAATTGTTGAAAAAGATGACTTAATCATAGAGAAAAACCAAAAAGGACCATACATAATCCATCATGACGATGATTATCTAAGATTAATCAACAATGTGAAACAAGAACATAATTTCGAACATGCAAAAATAACAGATATTTTTTATGATGAAAAAACAAAAGTAACAGAAGAGTTGATTAAAGAAACGCAAATAATAGATCCAGTACTTCATAAAGTCAAAATGTGGAAAAAGAACAACAATAAACCACATTCAGTAACAATGGACATACGCGGAAATAAAGGACTATTCGCGTATTACCGAAAGTTTAAATCAATTACAATAGACGAAAAGACCAACATAATGAAAATGATTATCCGAATAAAAAAACAAACAATACAAAGAATCTGTTTACCACTAACATTACTATTATGTGTTTTTTACGAAAACCATTGCGTAGATACAGTTGGTCACACGGGACTTGAAAAAACAAAAAGAAACATAATGGAAAAATATTATTTCCCAAACTTAACAACTTGGATCAAAATACTGATCGCAGACTGCATACCATGTCAAACAAACAAAGTTTTCGCTAATACAAAAACAAAAAGTAAACAAGAACAATTAGCACCTACAAAAACATACTTTAATGAAATGATTATGATAGACACAAAAGGTCCAATACATCCTACATCTGAAGGAAATAATTTTATCTTTGTAATAGTAGACGCATTCTCACATTACGTAACAATAATGTGTGCACCTCAAAACAATGCACACTATGCAGTTACAGCCTTATTCGAACATTGGTTTATGAAATTCGGACTACCCGAAGAAATTCGTTCCGACAACGGATCGGAATATATAAATACGGAATTAACACACCTTTGTAATTACTTTGAAATCAAATTTAAACCAAGCACAACATATGCACCCTGGACAAACGGATTAGTGGAAGGAACTAATAGAATAATTGGACAATTTATCAGAACATTACTCAACGAAAGGTACCAAAACTGGTCTAGAAAAGCAAAATTTTTTCCATATGCATATAATACGCAATACCAGACAAGATTAGGCATGTCACCTTATGAAGTTGTTTTCAATCAAAAACCAAGAAAACCAACAAAGATTAAACTTGGAACCACTACAGACGAGATGGGAAACTGTAACCCAACAAGAACAAGCGCATGCAAAACACAACCCGCACATATTCACTTAGATAAGCAATTCAGTCACCCAAAAATAGCAAAACTACAAAACGGAACGTTCGCAAAATGGTTTCTTGACAAAGAAAAACATTATAATGACACATATCAAACCATAGCAAAAATATTAAGAAATAGAAAAAAGTTAACTGATGAATTAAATTCACGGTTCAGAACAGCGAAACCACTTGATAAAAACACATTCGTCTTGATCACAAATCAACAACAGATTGACGGAGTATCAAAGAAATTAATACCTCTAAAAACGGGACCATATTTAATTGTTGATAAACCCACAGAAACAACATACATACTGAAGGACAATACTAATAAACACATTACAATACATAGAAATCATATTGTACCATACTTCCCGAAAGAAAAACATATTAAATTAGAATTACAAAACTACTTATTATCGAAAGAAATCCCAACACTAAAACAACCCAATAGCCAAACAAAATCAAAACAGTATACTCCAACTGATGAGATCACACAATCTCATAATTACAATCTTCGAAAGAGAAAAATAACAATTCCCCAACCTTGTCAGTAAAATTTTACTGTAAATAATAATTAATAATAATAATAATAATAATAATAATAATAATAATAATAATAATAGTACTAATGCCATTAAAATACTACCTCCATTTACAGTATACAGTTCGTTACTCCTCAATAGCTAGTGTAACAAACTAAAGTGGAAATACTACCCACTCAACAACTAATATACGAACACGGCTATTTTAACACAAACTAGTTATAAAATATTCCTTTCATACAATACAACACTTCAATAGTGTTCAGTACTCCTACATTTTATGTCCAACATCTTCATACTATGTTTCATATGTTCAGTATTCATTAAGTATTCAGTATTTATACAAGACACACAAATTCCCCTAACCCGACCCTGTGTGTCAAGAACCCCAACCCCCCAACCCAATTAAAATGATATAGCAAATGTACACATAAATTGAAATCAAATAAATAATACAGATAAAAAATTATACAAAACTATACTAAAAGGTGCTCAAATTCACCTAACCTCTAACCCATTAAAATTATACAAGCTATCTAATTGTAACCTTATTATCTAAACTGATGTAAAACCCATAAGATTTAAACAAATATTGATTCAAACAAATGATCTTACCAAAAGCTATATCATCACCGTTAACATCGTTAACACCTTTTAGTAACAGGGATAAACATTTCTAAAAGACAACATGGAAAATACACAAATGAAGATGTAACTGTCAACGTTTACCAATTGAATATCTGTACTCAGAACTGAAGCGTCTTCATTAACGGACAGCACACATCTCCACCGAAGATACCAAACACACGCCTCCAACACACGTCTCCACTGAAGATCTCCATCAATAAAACAATAAACAAATAAACAAATAACAAATGAAAAGTATCCATAAAGGATATACTAAAACAAATGGGTATTGATAGTAGCCCATGAAACCCCGACTAAAGATTAACACGGGTAAATTCTCATGTAAACAAGAAAGTAAGTAACAAAATAATTCAAATAACAAAGAGTATATTTTTGATGTTCAAAAGCTTTGAACTGGAATAGACATAATGAGATAGTTGATATTTACGATAAACAAAGAAACAAAACACAATAATAACAAAGATCAAATAATCAAAGATACAAAAATGTTCTAGTCTTTAATAACGTGAACACTCTCGGAATGGAATAGATACTTTGAAATTGTTAACAATTCTATTAACATATCCTAGTTGAGGACTACAGAAAGGGAAAAGTTTATTACAAATGAACAGTGATAACTAACCACATAGGAAAAACGATGAAATAAGGTAAAAAGAACTAATTAAACTAACGATGTAACTAATGATGTACACACAATTAATATACACCGTGGCATAATGACCGTATAAACGAAGAACGGAAGTTAAGAACAAATAAGTGTAAGAAAGCAGATACGAATAACAGTCTGTAATGACTAGCATAACGTAACGACTAGCATAACGTGCTATTGAGATAATATAGGAATCCGAATACATCGTTACGAATACGTCCTCCATAACATAATAGGACTCTCCTCTCGGTTACACATCCAATAAAATCTAAAACACAGAATACATGTTTAATTACAAATTCCATATTGATCTCTCTTACATTTCATTAATATACATTTAACCAACTTAACATAAAATTAGACTTATAACACATTCGGCGAAATGACCTTTCAATACATTTTGCAGTACACTTTGCAAAAACCAGAATATACGTCATACTAATACACGTCATTTAAAATACGGACGTCATATATCTCGTTAGTATATCTCATTAGTGAGAAAACGGACGTTATATATCTCATTAGTGAAAATACGGACGTAATTATTTTAACAAACGCCAACAACTAAAATGTCACAGACATCATTAGTTAAGAAACGGACGTTATCTTTAGAAACCCAAACTAAAACTAAAACCAATTAAAGGAAAGAAAATACCAAATTGACACCATCTATTATGAACAAAGACATCTTAAACAACGAACGTCAGAGACAAATGGTCTCTATGCAGACGCAATTAGTAACAAAAACATAAATGTTAAACCAATTAACATTTTCACCTAACACAATGGTGATTAAACAAGACAGGTCTTATTAAGATCATTAGTACATGAAATAAACATTTCAACTACGTCAATAATTAAACCTGCAGAGTTGCACCATCTGCAGAGTAGCACCATCAAAGGCATACAACAGACAGACATACCATAGCTAATTGGAACAAAAAGTACCAAGCTGATTGATAATAACTGGCACCACTAACCACAACCCGCTAGCGCCACTAACCATCGTTACCTAACCCTCCTAATGATGACAGTGATTACTTCAGAACAAAAGAGATGGCATAATTGACATCAAAACAGCAGACTAACTCTAGTGATACCATATAATTGGCACCAAGAAAGACTTAACATACCATGCTGAAAGTATACCATCTAACCATCAAACAAATGTCAACATACCAATTACAAGGAAAACAAAAATCTCGAGAACAAAGAGGATCGGAACAATTAGAGAAAAGTCCAATTTATCAAACGAGGAAACTAACACCATAATTGGACCCAGTAATTATTAAAATTGACAACTTAAAATCCAAAAAATGAAAAACGGAAGATATGAAAATGTCACCAACATTATAGAGAGCCTTCGAAAAGAAAGTAAAAATCACAATTCTGATTTTGCTTCGCACAAACCACAACCGTTAAATTTGTTCAAAAATCTGAAAAATTTGCGAAAAAACTCAGCTAAGCTGAAAATTCTAAAACTCTACAAAATTTAGTCTTAAGACTAAAAATATTCTATCTTAAAAAAAAGAAATTCAAATTCCTCAATATATCTCATAACTAAACAAATTTTGAATCATTTCATAACTTCTTTCATAACTTTTGTGTTGGAAGAACTTCTGTCATAACTACAACTTCTTCCATAACTTTCTCCAAATTTGTCGCAAGTCGTTCAATTATCCTTTTCATTCAACAATTCAACAACACAAGGTAAGCTGAATCCTTTTCACTATTCATTAAACTATTTGAACTTCTTCAACCAAAGATTAATCCATCACTACAGCCACCACAGTGATGAAAAACCACCAATGATAAAAGTATCAGAGTTCTTAAACTCTTTGAATACGAAACAGTTTTGTATAAAAATACAAGTCCAAAGAGAAAATTTTGCAAAATTAGATTACTCTTTTGGAAATCACATTCATTTTGATAACGATAGTATAAGAACAACACTTTGTCAATTCTCGGATAAAGATTGTTTATTTATTATTGAAGGAACAACAGAAAGCGGACAAGAAGTAAAACTATTTTGGGGAGAAAAACATTTTGAACTACTAAAGCAAATAACCATTTGTAACGAAACAATCACGGAGTATAACTTACTGAAACAACAAATTCAAACAGATCAGTGCATTGATCTTAACAAATTAAAAACAGTTTTTATAGTTGTGCGTAAAAAAGACGCTATAACACTCATAGACGATAAAAACACGTCTTAAAAACAAAACCAAATTCTAAGAATTATATTGCTACACAAACTTTCAGATATGATACCAGTAATCGTCATAGTAATCTAGAGATAAATACAGTATAATATATGTAGTGCGGCACGGTTAAGTGTCAGTTACAATTGAGCAAATAACTGTCACTTCTCAATGCAGCATTACACCTCACATTTACATAATTGATAACCAAAGTTAAACATTTTATTTATCAGTTTCAAAAATAGATTTCAACGAATCCTTAATCGCAATTTACTTTATACTATCTAAAGTAATATTCTTCTTAACAATACTCCTAGTACCTTGCATTGTAGTAATATCGACATATTTAGCTATTGTAACAATAAGCGAAGTTCTACGCAACCGACGAGTTGTATATGCAAGCCCACCAGTACAATAACCCGATGCATGAAACCCACCCCGATATTTACCACATATGTAAAACAAACGTAGACATTGTCGAATTAGAAATATTTAAATTTATAAAAATTGCAATTATAATATACTTTTTCGTACGAACGTGCTTAGGACTAATAGAACATTTTGTAAACCCATAAAAATTGATACCAACCCAGACATTGAAGAATCGATATATCATACATTACATACACAAAAGTTCTACCTCCAAATTGGATTCCCCGACACATCACCATTACATGGTAATATTGTCATATATCAACTAAATATTAGACTAACAACTAACGAAATTTGGATTACAAACCTAGGAGCTCAAACACACCAACCAGAACAAGAATTAATACCAGTAGTTATACTAGCCCCACCGTACATACAACATCCACCACCCGGACCAGGCTCTGGAGCCTGAAATTATCTAACAACAGCAAAAATTGCTTCATCAAATAATAATAATAATAGTAACAATCACCCAGAAAGACCACATCACAACGAAGTAACAGATTTAACAAATATACCCACATCACCGGAAATAGAAGAAAAAAACCCCGAAAACGAAAACCCATATACAGCAAGACGAGCAAGAACAGATACACGACATCTACTAAGAGGTAGACGTAGAGCATCATTATCATTTCCTACACAAGACTCTACATTAGTATCATACGGATCAACTGATATAGAATCAAATGTAATAAGACCTTTAGAAGCAGAACAAACAGAACCACCAAGTCGGATAGGTACACCAACATTATCAAATTTTAGTATCGCGTCACCAAGCCAGTCAAGTGTTCATACTATACCAACACCCACAACATCAGAACTCCGAGCTAATCCATTTTTACCGCCAACAACACAACAAAGACAAGATTTCAATTTTGTACAAGAACATTTCCGTGTACAACCAATACAATCACCAAATAGCTCACTTTGGTCAGCAACATCACCACAACAATCAGCAAGTACAAGTTCAACACCACGAAGAACACCAAGAACATCCTCATTAACAAATACATCTATCAGCGTACCACGAATAGAAATAGCCAATTCCCTCCAACCACCACAACATAGAGCATTATCACCTACTTCATTTATACCAGAAATAAGATTATCATCTACACACCCTGGAAGAACTAGAGCAACACCAGTACTCAATCCAAATCCACCTACTTTAAGTAGAACCAATGATCATACATATCTTTTTCCATTAGATCATAAAACCTGGAATCCACCTCCACCACTATACGGACCAACTAATCTTGGAGATACTCTCACAAATTGGTCAAGGAGTAGACTTACAAATACCTTAAACTTAACACATCGCCAACGAAATTCAGCACTTGAAGTTCTAGCAACACCATCTCTAGAACTAAAATTCAATACTACAATAAAATACGATACTATATTTAACCATCCATTTCACGCGACCACACCATCTATTGTAACAACAACGATACCAGCACCATTTGTTTGCATTGATTTCATCTATAAATTCGATCGATACACAAAACAAACTTTAGGATTTGCAACATTCTATAATCCCCACACAGGATTATCATACACATGCCGCTTCAATTAAAATCTATAATACTAATATTATTACTCATAACATTATTTATTTATATGAAAATAGACACAGAAATAAGATCAAAATATAAAACAAAACAAAATATTAAAGAACAAATTCAAGAACACATACAAGAACGTATGGAAAAACATATGGAGAGCTTACAAAAGAAAAACAGAATAAACACAAATAACATAAATGTAACTGATCATAAGTTAATGGATCATGCATTTGATAACACAACAAAATTTGTAACGGAAATATATGAATTACCATTAAAGGAATTCACGAATAGTACAGATTACGAACAAATGTGGGAAATAGCCATAGATAAATGGACACGAAATTGGAATTTCTACAGAGAACAATTAACAGACAGTATTTTGGAAAAATTCCAACTAAATGATAAAAGAAACAAACGACAGACAAAAGAAGATTACATCGAATTGAAAGGACAAAACATTAATGGATCAGCAGTAGGACCTCAAGACATTTTTATCGAACACTACGACTGCGACGCAGAAGAAATAACAAACGTAAAATACTACGAACTGAACAAAATCAGCACATGTAAATTCAAACCATTAGACTTAGAAATGACAAAAACAGAAGTTCAATTATTATCAAAAGCACAAGCTGTAGAAATTAAAGCATATGCTGTTACAGGAACGATCAAAGAAAAAGTAGAATGGTGTTCACAACACACTCATTACATTAGAGCAAACAGACCAAGCTATTACGTATCAGATGCACGAAGAAAGAAAATTTTAGACCCGGACGAAGTTCGTAACGAACTCGCCAGAATCAACATCCTTAAAAATACAAAATACAGGCCAACAAGACATAACATATCATTCAATTACTTATCAAACCTACCATTACAAAAGAGACTAGAGAACGTACAAGGAAATATACAATTCAGAGTAGACACTCCTATGGTACCACCATATGGAAGATTGGTATACGATTATACAAATCCAATGTGGGTACCGAATGAAATCAAAAATGCACAATCAAACTGCCTATCAGGCGTCAAAAAACAAAATAGAATTGACATTTTAGATTGGACCCTAGAGATAAAAGAAGTCTCATTAATACTAAATCTTGATACGAAAGACATATCATATATGGGAACAAAACTAGCATGTGATCTCCACAAAGGAGAATGTTTACCAACAACCTTTACAAAAGCAACAATCATTTGGGAACCCCAAACACATTGCCAACTATTCGAACTTATTAGGTTTGATGCATATATGGTTAAGTATCAGGAACGATATTGGATAGAAACAAACGCGGAATGGTCATCAGTACAATCACCAGATGTACATCAAAAAGTAAAATATAATGATACATCCTCAATCGCAACAAGATTTGAAATCTACCCATTAGTTGAACGAGAATGTGGATCACCACAACCACTACATAAAACAGAATACGATGATATTTATATAATATACGAATATGGTTTTGACATGCATACAGGACTTAAAGTAACAAGAAAAGAAGATAAATTTGAAGAAGAAAAATTTATAAAAATAAAACCACAACAAATTATGTCAAACGCATACACAAGATATGAAGACGAAAAACATCAGAATTATTATTATGGTTTTGTAAACGAAAACACACATCTACAAATGAAAATGGACCTCTATATGAGTAATATATATTCACGCATTAGTCTACAAGCAATAGAATTCTATTCACAGATATGCGAACAAACTCGCAATATTCGACAATTGACACTAACGCAAGTACAAAAGAATACACCATTATTAGGATACATCCTTACAGGAGATAGATCCATATTTGTGAAACAAGAAGGAGTTAATGTGATGAAAATGTACAAATGCGCAAAGAAATCATCACCACTATATGTACCACAAACACGTGAATGTTACGACAAAATACCAATACTATACAAAAATAGAGTACAATACGTACATCAACTAACACGACAAACATACCTTTGGGCGAAAACAGTTCCATGTTCACATAGTAATTTCGATCAACTGATTTCAATAGACACAGAAGGAACAGTAAGATACAGATTGACACCATATCCAATCAAAGTAGAAACAATATTAGAAACAATATCACCGGAAGAAATAGTACTTGATAACATGTTCAGCAAAGCGAGCCTCATTGAAAGCGGAATATTTAGCAAAGAACAATTAATACAAGAACGCAAAAGAGATTTACTACACGAATAGATGAGAGATCGCGAAAAACCGCTTCAAGAAGCACAATCTGCTAACGCGCAAAAACTACTCGAATTAGAACAGTTAGGATTATTACAAACATACAAAAATTATGAACATTCACTAAAATGGTTAAAAGACTTGAACATAAACGGATATAATTTTCAAATTGATCAACCAAGTGTAAATTGGAAGGAAATCTTCGATGCAGAATGGCTGAAAGATCAGATATTCTCTATCTTTGGTTGGCCATGGTACATACTTGAAAAAATGGCTATCATCTATGCGATGATGAGCATGATCTTATTTGTAACAAACCTAATTATAAAATTTTACAACGCTTTTGCAATACATAAAGCGATTGGGAAACAAGCAAGTGTAACAAAAATATTATTAACAGGAATTTTTGGAATATTTTCACAAACACTAACCCAACTAGTTGCACAAATACAAGAAGATGATTACGACAATAATAACGATAATAGTAATGATGATAACAATTCACACTATAGTAAAGGACATAAGACTTCACGAATACATATTCAACATTTCAGAAGACATTCAGCAGAAATACCAACATTAACTCATAGAGATAAAACGACAGAAAATTATGTGGATACAAACTATAAACATTATAACACTACTATCCGCAGGACAGAACATGGTTTACAATTACGTACATTAGAGTCACCAACAAAGAAGCAAGCACCACCATTACCAGATAGAAAACACAAAACAGAACAATTCAAAATGGAAACATTAACAACAATAAATGAAAATAAAACCCAACCACTACCACCAATACCACCACAACTTATTACACCGCCTCCAGCGTACCAACGCTTGAGTAGTCTACCACCTGTACCAATCCCAATACCAACTCCAAGCGCACCTAATATAGAACAATCGCACATACAAATTAAACCCTATTCATACGAATCACCTATAACACAACAGACCCCATATGAAAGTCCTCAACCATCAAATAATCAACATAATCAACATACACTAATACCAACTCCCAGACTTTTAGAAATGCAGAACCCGCCACCAATAGATTTTCACCAATTAAAACTAACAAATAACAAAATACAAAACCGTAGCTACAGCCTAGATATTCTTAAAAATGATCAGCCACATACAAATGAAGTCACATACTATGATACTCATTCGGCTGATACATACGAAATCTAAAAAACCAACACTTCCTTTTAGTAACATCTAACAATACCTAATCACCCGCCATCACTTGCCAAATTTTTTACTTTAGCAATTTATTTTTGATTTTTAACAAACTACTTATAAACTACTTATACAAAAACGAGATCAGAATGTGTAACAATTTTCATTTTAACAAACATATAACAAATAAAAGATATCATTTAGACTAAACTAATCGTATTTGAGTTTTAGCATTCAACTATGGCATCTAACATGGAGTACGACTCGCCATACAAATCCGACTCGCCATTTTCCTACGAAGTGGAAGAAGGAGAGTTGAGTTGTGAGTCAGGCAGATCCAGCCCCGGGACTATTCGGGACTGTGCATCTGACTGTGGCACACAAACTGAAACAAATATGATCACAGATGGAGAGAAGATCAAAACATTCAGAGTCGAACTGGAAAATGAAACACAAATCGTGCAAACACCACAAGAAATAGCACGAAAGATACAAAACAAATTTGGCCAAAGACGAAATCTCCAATCTTTTGATACTGGTAACAATAATCTTAACAACATATCAGAACAAGGAACAAATATAGCTGCACATAGCTATCAAAACACAAGACCCAGACAAAATCATAATTACAACAGTAGTGACACATATATGTCACCACCCCTACCAAATTACCCCCCGCCAGTTCGTCCACCCCCACCATCAGACAACTACATAATTGATCAAACACACTCACAGAACAATGTTCGACAACGTTTATCCGCGAGAACAACAATCCCAACCACTAACAATCTTAGATTTCCATAAGCGGTGACACCCCGCTCTAATAACAGAAAATCATTTTTTCATCAATCCACAAACGAGCAGACCCCGACCGAGACGGTCATGGAAACGATTTGGTTCCAAAACAAGGATCCAAAAAATCTTAGTAACCCTCACGGAATGAACTACAATCCACTCCTCTCGTATCGAAATTGGGCAAACATGCCATTTGATTCTCGATCCTATAACTTCTTTATGGCACCATTGCATACACTGAAAGACCGTGTATCAGAATTTTTTCCACCACTCCCGTCGGAAAACACAAATACGGTAAAAAGAAGCACAAAAAATATGGGTAGAGACAAAATCCACCAATCTCAATACCCTAAGCTAAAACAATTCTACAGTCTCACGGAACGTTTCCTGTACGACTACGACTATGAATTTCGATTACCAGTAGACTGCAACTTTGATCTTTTAGTGGCAAAAGCCTCTCAAGATCTATCAGCGTACAGCGCCTTTACACAGCAACACCAAATTTTTCAACTGAGTTTTAACTTCCTCCACCCTACACCGAAGGACGTTCAAAGTAATAATTATAGAGTACACGAAACGAAATTAATACTACGTGTTCCAGCCAAAAGACGCACCAGAGCGACCGCTCATGGTACCTCTGGAAGCAATCGAACCTTGTGAGGAGTACCATGTATATCATCTCACAGGGAGCGTAACAAATAAAGCAATTACAAACCGCTTAAACTTTAATAACGAACGAAAAATTCCAGATACAGAACGAGAAATTTGCAATGCTTTACAAGCATCAATAACAGAAACCCCCTTAAAGGAAATCGTTAACTTACTTGGATATTATCTCTCAAAGGACGAATACTTCTTGAAAGAATATAATCACTACTGTGAAAGGAGTAATCATCCGAAACAGACGCAGAAGCTCTAAACGCTCATTGTAACAAGTAACAGTTCAACGTCTCAGTAATTGTTGAATAAACTGTAACATCGCCAAACTATGTTTGTAATCCTTGCATATGTTTGTAAATCTTTATCATTTCAAACAAATTCTTCCAAATATTTAAATCATGTTGTAAACACATGATTCTGGATTTCACCCCTGACTATGGAACATACCTCTCCTCTTATGTTATTTTCCATATCCATTTCTCATACTTAATGTTCACCAGTTTGAAATAAAACGTTTAAAGCCAAAAACAAGTTTTTACTTTTCTAAATACAAACTTAACCTAATTTATACTACTGTATATGTAAATATGCAAAGATTTCCCCATAGTTAGTTATATGCAACACACATGCAATTTTGTAAATAAAGCAAATAGGCAAATAAAATAAAAACAGAACAAACAAACTATATAAACAATATGCATGAATAATGTACATAACATTTTAATAAATGACTCATAAGCCATGTTAACAACACTGTGAGTATCACAATACTATAGGACATGACATTTTCTCATTAAACAAATTAGAACAGATCGAATTCTTTAATACAATTTACAATCTACCATACACAAGGTACATTACAAATTTATTGTTTAGGGCAAACTATAAATTTTAAATAGAGTAACATATACGAAACAGTCAGATTAAAAACAACAGAGAACAGAATCTTCGTTCAAATCGAAATTTTCACATGCAAATTTGTACGAACAAAATACATGAACTATATGTAATTCAAATAGCTATTATACGACGTTAACTATAGTAACAACTAACAATATGATATCCTTATAACAACTCACATAGTAAAAAGTATTCAGTAAACAAGTATTCAGATCTCGGGAAACGTTGATCATCGGATCGTAAGCGCGCAGATAGAGACGTTAATTTAATTTATGCAGTTGAAGAAATAACTGTTGATTGGGACTAGGAAATTGTCATCCATGTGCATACCCATTACAAACTATTGTAAGCGAAATCTGTAAATCTTTAAGAAACCCATAAGAGACTGGCAGGTAAATGTAAAAATATAACAAAGCAATAAGCAGCATTCTCATAATCTTACAGATACGGAAAATGTGTCCTCAGTAACAAATCACAACAGGACAATTGTAGAAGTATGACAAAACAATTGTAAGAATTAATACCATTCAATAACTCATGATTTCAAACAGGAGCATTAATTAATACATGTTCAATTTCTATAACAACATTACCAATCAGCATGGCCGACAAATCACATGTCACTAAAAACGAAAACGAAAACGTTATTAGCCATTTCGTTGACATATTCTCCTTTATGTCACAACCAAAATCATAGTTCGTTAAACAACAATTGACACATACAACATATAACATAAATCTCTTAAGTTTTCTTTACCACCGGAAGGGATACTACGTATTAGAGCATGTAGTGAATCTAAAAACGATTTTGAACAACTAACAACTAACAAACCAAGCAAACCAGGTAAGTCAGGTAAGTCGACGCCGGACATCAGGACGCCTACAACATCAACGATGGGCCTACCCGAAAGGATCTCCGCCCACTGGATAGTGTGGTGGTGGAATAGATACTTTTGTGGTTGTTGATGTTCACTCTTTGCTCTTTGGGTAACCGATGTTTCGGAATCGACTCACAGACGAACCGGTCTTCAAACAACACAACCAAAAAGAAAGAAAATCCTTCAGAGAGACTACAGAGAAATTAATAAACTATATTCTACTATATTCGATTAGAAGACTTTCAAAACAACTCTAAACCCCGGAAAGATGGAGTCAGACATGACTTCCAAAAAGGAATATTTAATATTTGAAAAACTTTATTCAGAAAGACTGAAATACTCTTTCCTGATTGGATAAAAATGATATATTATTTTATCCTCCTTTCCCTTTATGTGTTTACCCATCTACCCTCTCTCAGCAGAAGAGAAAGTAATTTAGTCAGTACCAGTTACCATCCTGATATAATAATAGAGTATATTTCTCTCTCTCTACTCCGCTCTTGTTTTGTATTGAGATAAACGTTAGACCGTAGCATTGGGGCCCGTGCACCGTCTACTGAAGCTCAGATAGAAGAGTAACAGACTAGAGGAATAGAACTTTAGTTAGTCAGGTAAGCCTTAAGATTATCTATTATTCTTGAGACAACCATAAGACAGTTCAGAAGTGTCCTAATAAAGGTAAGCTCTAGAACACGTCTTAAAAGTGCGATTTGGTCACCAAAACAATGTTCGGTGATAGAAAAAGTTCAGATACTTTTTTCGAACTAGGTAAAAACTTGTCCAAATTAGTTCAGTCAGTCCGATTTTTTAATATTATCACCAATAGTTGCTAAAGTGGAGCAGGCCTACCAAAAATAAGCACAATTGGACTAAAATTGATGATTTGGTGTCCAAAACAATGTTCGGTGATCGAAAAAGTTAAGCCTCATCGAGTGCGGTCAGTTCTTGTGTCCGGGTCAATGTGTTGTTCAAATTAATGCACATATGACACGAAAAGTTCCATTTGTGCGTTTAAGGCAAATCAAAAGAAAAATTAGCCTGCTTGCTTTGAAAAAGATTCTTCGGTGAAAACTTTTGCATTGGGTCTCAAAATGTTATAATTTTTTCACAGTACTAACAGAAAAAACATTAAATTTATTGTTTTTAAGGGACTCCACGCTTAAAATCCAATATGGTTTTCAATAAATCAGGCGTGAAAGAAAGGTTGCGCGAAAAAAAGGGTCTTTAATGTATGTTTTACGCATGAAAATTGGAGAACGTTTTTGAAACTTTTCAATTTCTTTTAGGTGAATTTTGAAGTTTATCAACGTATTTTACCATTACAGAACATTTTTGTGGCATATGTATGCTTGTTATTCTGCTAAGAAACTCATCTTTCTATATATGTATAAAAAAACTATCGTTTTTGAAGGTAAAAGTTAAAAAAATTGCAAGAAATTGGAAAAAAATTGAAAAAAACGCCTTTTTTCACAATCAGTCCTGTTTTAAAGTTGTGTTTGTACGTCGAAACTATGATTTCAAGTACGCATCGTGCAGCTTAATATCTCAGCTTTGTAACTAAACCAATTTTAATCTAAAAATACGTAAAATTTTTTGAGAAATTGGTCAAAGAGTACTACGTACTTGAGGTCGAAATTTCGAAAAAATTCGAATTTTCAAAATTGTTTTTGTTAATATCTTCGAGCATAGATAGAGTAAGAAAGCGTTCTATAGCTCAAAATGACGCTCAGCTAATGTGCTTTATGATCATGTATACCATTAAAGGGTTCGCTGGGACCTACGATCAAGTTTTTTCGCTTACACTAAAAAATGCCGAAAATCAGCTGTTTTGGACCAGGGGGTCAAAATCATCAAAATTTAAAAACTGTTTTTCGGAACTTTTTTATGCTCCAGATGATAGCCCTTTTCTTCCTGATTCCAAAACACCTTCATTTTTGAATATCCGTTCAGTAGTCTTTGAGAAATTGCCCTTTGAAATCAGCCTGGGGCGACCCAATATAGCTATATAGCTTGGGGCGGCTTATAGCAGGAAAAATATAGCTGGAACTCATGAATATATAAAAATATATAGCTATATTGCAACAAGTGCCGTTTTGGAGCTTTTGAAATATGCAATTTGAGTTTGATCCTCTTTACAGGTAAGTTATATCCGTTGACCATATGAAAAATTCGAATTGCGTGCGTCGTGGTCAAATGACAGCTGAACGCCGACTGAGCATGTCATCTGACAGCAGGAGGTGTGCTATGAAGCGCTGTCCGGCTAGACCATATAATTAACCTGTAATGAGGTGCATATTGCTATAGCGAAATGAAATGTATCGGAATTCCGTTTAAGCGTCCAGATGATAGTAGTAAGTTACCGTATTGAATGAAATGAAATGAAAAGGACATGTCTCCTGCAGGACCCCCCCCCACCGAATGGCACAATGGTAGCTGTAGCTCGAATCGATGCTGCAGAACAGCGCTTGAGTGCAGAGGACAGTGCAGACAGCTGCAGTTGAGCATTATAAGTGTTATAGGGTTGTTTTAGTCCATTTTTAACGGGTTTCGAGCACTTTTAGATCTACTGAGATGCATTCGCGCTATTTCGAGGATGATATTCCCGGAAGTGGAATTAATGCTAACGAGTTTTTGAGCCCTGGAGGTAACAAGAAGGCTATTAGGATAAAGTGTTTGGAGAATTTTAAAGTAAAGAAGGAAGATTTTTTGATGAAATCAAGACATTGCGTCAATTTCGAACATGCAACTTCATTAAAGTTCAGAAATTTTAAAGCCAAATGCGAACCCAAAAAAGTGTTGAGCACTGTATTGAAGCTGTTCAAAAGCGCAAAGTCTGTCAAATTGGGGAAATTGAGGCCCAACCAGAAAAAAGGAATAAAAACCGAATGGGTATACAATGGATGGGTCAATTTTTTTGGCATCGGGGATTGCAACCGTGCTAAAAGACGTATTCAAAAGAAGCCCCATAAGTACGGTCAAATGAAAATTGAAAAAGTTGGTTCAATCAGGATCCTGGGTTTTGATGCCAAGAAGAAATACGTTCAAATTCCACGTTTCAGAGTACCCGCCAAGGAGAAAGTTCCGAGACAGTACTTCATTTGGGGCAAGAGATTAAGCCCAAAAAATTATAGTAAATTTGCAGTCGACGAATTTTCCAGCTTGCTTAGTAATGTTGTGCTTGTATATTAGTTCTTGTTGCTTTTGCTTGGTGTAGATTTAGGTTTTAAAGTCCACTTTACCCTTCAAATTTGTATATATTCAAATTTTATGACTACTTAGATATTATGAATTGAAAAATGATGATTTCAAAAGTGTTTTATTACCATTTATCGATCTCATTATTCATATAGTATGTACCATGTGGTCTATTGTCGAGGATTCTGCAGGGGAAACCCTAGATTACCAACAGAATCGTTGACAATAGGCTATTTTCTCTATTCTCCAAAAGTCGATTTTTTTCTTTGCTATTTTTGATAGGGTCATAGAGTTATTCAAATTGAACCAAACCGGGTATGGAGTATCCCATGTGTACCTAGAGTCTAAAACAGAAAAAATTTTTGGTATAGCTTGCCTAGGAAAAAAGTTAGTATTTCATACGGAATTTTCGACTTATTCGCTTATTCTATTTTAAAAAATATAGAAATTTCATCGGGTCAAGGAGTTGTCCAAATCGAACCAAACTCGGTATCAAGTATCCCATGTGTACCTAGAGTCTAAAACAGAAAGAAGTTTTGGTATAGCTTGCCTAGGAAAAAAGTTAGTATTTCATACGGAATTTTCGACTTATTCGCTTATTCTATTTTAAAAAATATAGAAATTTCATCGGGTCAAGGAGTTGTCCAAATCGAACCAAACTCGGTATCGAGTATCCCATGTGTACCTAGAGTCTAAAACAGAAAGAATTTTTGGTATAGCTTGCCTAGGAAAAAAGTTAGTTTTTCATACGGAAATTTGCGATTTTTTCGAATAAATAATTTTAAAAATAGGTCTTTTTCATCGGGTCAAGGAGTTGTCAAAATCAAACCAAACTCGGTATCGAGTATCCCATGGGTAACTAGATTGTAAAACAAAAAGAATTTTTGGTATAGCTTGCCTAGGAAAAAAGTTAGTTTTTCATACGCAAATTTCGACTTATTCGCTTATTCTATTTTAAAAAATATAGAAATTTCATCGGGTCAAGGAGTTGTCCAAAGTGAACCAAACTTGGTATCGAGTATCCCATGGGTAACTACAGTCTAAAACAGAAAAAATTTTTGGTATAGCTTGCCTAGGAAAAAAGTTAGTTTTTCATACGGAAATTTGCGATTTTTTCGAATAACTTGAAATTATTGAATTTTAAAAATAGGTCTTTTTCATCGGGTCAAGGAGTTGTCCAAATCGAACCAAACTCGGCATCGAGTATCCCATGGGTAACTAGATTGTAAAACAAAAAGAATTTTTGGTATAGCTTGCCTAGGAAAAAAGTTAGTTTTTCGTACGGAAATTTGCGATTATTTCAAATATTTAATTTTTAAATATAGTATATTTCATCGAGTCAAGGAGTTGTTGAAATCAAACCAAACTTGGTATCGAGTATCCTATGGGTAACTAGAGTCTAAAACAGAAAAAAATTTTGGTATAGCTTGCCTAGGAAAAAAGTTAGTTTTTCATACGGAAATGTGCAATTATTTCGAATAACTTGAAATTATTGAATTTTAAAAATAGGTCTTTTTCATCGGGTCAAGGAGTTGTCCAAATCGAACCAAACTCGGCATCGAGTATCCCATGGGTAACTAGATTGTAAAACAAAAAGAATTTTTGGTATAGCTTGCCTAGGAAAAAAGTTAGTGTTTCGTACGGAAATTTGCGATTATTTCAAATATTTTAATTTTTAAATATAGTATATTTCATCGAGTCAAGGAGTTGTTGAAATCAAACCAAACTTGGTATCGAGTATCCCATGGGTAACTAGAGTCTAAAACAGAAAAATTTTTTGGTATAGCTTGCCTAGGAAAAAAGTTAGTATTTCATACGGAAATTTCGACTTATTCGCTTATTCTATTTTTCAAAATTTAGAAATTTCATCGGGTCAAGGAGTTGTCCAAATCAAACCAAACTTGGTGTCGAGTATCCCATGGGTAACTAGAGTCTAAAACAGAAAAAATTTTTGGTATAGCTTGCCTAGGAAAAAAGTTAGTATTTCATACGGAAATTTCGACTTATTCGCTTATACTATTTTTCAAAATATAGAAATTTCATCGGGTCAAGGAGTTGTCCAAATCAAACCAAACTTGGTATCGAGTATCCCATGGGTAACTGGAGTCTAAAACAGAAAAAATGTTTGGTATAGCTTGCCTAGGAAAAAAGTTAGTATTTCATACGGAAATTTCGACTTATTCGCTTATTCTATTTTTCAAAATTTAGAAATTTCATCGGGTCAAGGAGTTGTCCAAATCAAACCAAACTTGGTGTCGAGTATCCCATGGGTAACTAGAGTCTAAAACAGAAAAAATTTTTGGTATAGCTTGCCTAGGAAAAAAGTTAGTTTTTCATACGGAAATTTGCGATTTTTTCGAATAACTTGAAATTATTGAATTTCAAAAATAGGTCTTTTTCATTGGGTCAAGGAGTTGTCCAAATCGAACCAAACTCGATATCGAGTATCCCATGGGTAACTAGATTGTAAAACAAAAAGAATTTTTGCTATAGCTTGCCTAGGAAAAAAGTTAGTTTTTCATACGGAAATTTGCGAATTTCGCAAATAACGAATTTTAAAAATAGGTCTTTTTCATCGGGTCAAGGAGTTGTCCAAATCGAACCAAACTCGGTATCGAGTATCCCATGGGTAACTAGATTGTAAAACAAAAAGAATTTTTGCTATAGCTTGCCTAGGAAAAAAGTTAGTTTTTCATACGGAAATTTGCGAATTTCGCAACTAACGAATTTCAAAAATAGGTCTTTTTCATTGGGTCAAGGACTTGTCCAAATCGAACCAAACTCGGTATCGAGTATCCCATGGGTAACGAGATGGTAAAAAGAAAAGAATTTTTGGTATAGCTTGCCTAGGAAAAAAGTTAGTTTTTCATACGGAAATTTCTTCTTATTCGCTTATTCTATTTTTCAAAATATAGAAATTTCATCGGGTCAAGGAGTTGTCCAAATCAAACCAAACTTGGTATCGAGTATCCCATGGGTAACTTGAGTCTAAAACAGAAAAAAATTTTGGTATAGCTTGCCTAGGAAAAAAGTTAGTTTTTCGTACGGAAATTTGCGATTATTTCAAATATTTAATTTTTAAATATAGTATATTTCATCGAGTCAAGGAGTTGTTGAAATCAAACCAAACTTGGTATCGAGTATCCTATGGGTAACTAGAGTCTAAAACAGAAAAAATTTTTGGTATAGCTTGCCTAGGAAAAAAGTTAGTTTTGCATACGGAAATGTGCAATTATTTCGAATAACTTGAAATTATTGAATTTTAAAAATAGGTCTTTTTCATCGGGTCAAGGAGTTGTCCAAATCGAACCAAACTCGGCATCGAGTATCCCATGGGTAACTAGATTGTAAAACAAAAAGAATTTTTGGTATAGCTTGCCTAGGAAAAAAGTTAGTGTTTCGTACGGAAATTTGCGATTATTTCAAATATTTAATTTTTAAATATAGTATATTTCATCGAGTCAAGGAGTTGTTGAAATCAAACCAAACTTGGTATCGAGTATCCCATGGGTAACTAGAGTCTAAAACAGAAAAAATTTTTGGTATAGCTTGCCTAGGAAAAAAATTAGTATTTCATACGGAAATTTCGACTTATTCGCTTATTCTATTTTTCAAAATTTAGAAATTTCATCGGGTCAAGTAGTTGTCCAAATCAAACCAAACTTGGTGTCGAGTATCCCATGGGTAACTAGAGTCTAAAACAGAAAAAATTTTTGGTGTAGCTTGCCTAGGAAAAAAATTAGTATTTCATGCGGAAGTTTCGACTTAATCGCTTATTCTATTTTTCAAAATTTAGAAATTTCATCGGGTCAAGGAGTTGTCCAAATCAAACCAAACTTGGTGTCGAGTATCCCATGGGTAACTAGAGTCTAAAACAGAAAAAATTTTTTGTATAGCTTGCCTAGGAAAAAAGTTAGTATTTCATACGGAAATTTCGACTTATTCGCTTATACTATTTTTCAAAATATAGAAATTTCATCGGGTCAAGGAGTTGTCCAAATCAAACCAAACTTGGTATCGAGTATCCCATGGGTAACTAGAGTCTAAAACAGAAAAAATTTTTGGTATAGCTTGCCTAGGAAAAAAGTTAGTATTTCATACGGAAATTTCGACTTATTCGCTTATACTATTTTTCAAAATATAGAAATTTCATCGGGTCAAGGAGTTGTCCAAATCAAACCAAACTTGGCATCGAGTATCCCATGGGTAACTAGAGTCTAAAACAGAAAAAATTTTTGGTATAGCTTGCCTAGGAAAAAAGTTAGTATTTCATACGGAAATTTCGACTTATTCGCTTATTCTATTTTTCAAAATTTAGAAATTTCATCGGGTCAAGGAGTTGTCCAAATCAAACCAAACTTGGTGTCGAGTATCCCATGGGTAACTAGAGTCTAAAACAGAAAAAAATTTTGGTATAGCTTGCCTAGGAAAAAAGTAAGTTTTTCATACGGAAATTTGCGATTTTTTCGAATAACTTGAAATTATTGAATTTCAAAAATAGGTCTTTTTCATTGGGTCAAGGAGTTGTCCAAATCGAACCAAACTCGGTATCGAGTATCCCATGGGTAACTAGATTGTAAAACAAAAAGAATTTTTGCTATAGCTTGCCTAGGAAAAAAGTTAGTTTTTCATACGGAAATTTGCGAATTTCGCAAATAACGAATTTTAAAAATAGGTCTTTTTCATCGGGTCAAGGAGTTGTCCAAATCGAACCAAACTCGGTATCGAGTATCCCATGGGTAACTAGATTGTAAAACAAAAAGAATTTTTGCTATAGCTTGCCTAGGAAAAAAGTTAGTTTTTCATACGGAAATTTGCGAATTTCGCAACTAACGAATTTTAAAAATAGGTCTTTTTCATTGGGTCAAGGAGTTGTCCAAATCGAACCAAACTCGGTATCGAGTATCCCATGGGTAACGAGATGGTAAAACGAAAAGAATTTTTGGTATAGCTTGCCTACGAAAAAAGTTAGTTTTTCATACGGAAATTTCTTCTTATTCGCTTATTCTATTTTTCAAAATATAGAAATTTCATCGGGTCAAGGAGTTGTCCAAATCAAACCAAACTTGGTATCGAGTATCCCATGGGTAACTAGAGTCTAAAACAGAAAAAATTTTTGGTATAGCTTGCCTAGGAAAAAAGTTAGTATTTCATACGGAAATTTCGACTTATTCGCTTATTCTATTTTTCAAAATATAGAAATTTCATCGGGTCAAGGAGTTGTCCAAATCAAACCAAACTTGGTATCGAGTATCCCATGGGTAACTAGAGTCTAAAACAGAAAAAATTTTTGGTATAGCTTGCCTAGGAAAAAAGTTAGTTTTTCGTACGGAAATTTGCGATTATTTCAAATATTTATTTTTAAAATATAGTATATTTCATCGAGTCAAGGAGTTGTTGAAATCAAACCAAACTTGGTATCGAGTATCCTATGGGTAACTAGAGTCTAAAACAGAAAAAATTTTTGGTATAGCTTGCCTAGGAAAAAAGTTAGTTTTTCATACGGAAATGTGCAGTTATTTCGAATAACTTGAAATTATTGAATTTTAAAAATAGGTCTTTTTCATCGGGTCAAGGAGTTGTCCAAATCGAACCAAACTCGGCATCGAGTATCCCATGGGTAACTAGATTGTAAAACAAAAAGAATTTTTGCTATAGCTTGCCTAGGAAAAAAGTTAGTTTTTCATACGGAAATTTCGACTTATTCGCTTATTCTATTTTTAAAAATATTGAAATTTCATCGGGTCAAGGAGTTGTCCAAATCAAACCAAACTTGGTATCGAGTATCCCATGGGTAACTAGATTCTAAAACAGAAAAAATTTTTGGTATAGCTTGCCTAGGAAAAAAGTTAGTGTTTCATACGGAAATTTCGACTTATTCGCTTATTCTATTTTTCAAAATATAGAAATTTCATCGGGTCAAGGAGTTGTCCAAATCAAACCAAACTTGGTATCGAGTATCCCATGGGTAACTAGATTCTAAAACAGAAAAAAATTTTGGTATAGCTTGCCTAGGAAAAAAGTTAGTATTTCATACGGAAATTTCGACTTATTCGCTTATTCTATTTTTCAAAATATAGAAATTTCATCGGGTCAAGGAGTTGTCCAAATCAAACCAAACTTGGCATCGAGTATCCCATGGGTAACTAGAGTCTAAAACAGAAAAAATTTTTGGTATAGCTTGCCTAGGAAAAAAGTTAGTATTTCATACGGAAATTTCGACTTATTCGCTTATTCTATTTTTCAAAATTTAGAAATTTCATCGGGTCAAGGAGTTGTCCAAATCAAACCAAACTTGGTGTCGAGTATCCCATGGGTAACTAGAGTCTAAAACAGAAAAAAATTTTGGTATAGCTTGCCTAGGAAAAAAGTACGTTTTTCATACGGAAATTTGCGATTTTTTCGAAAAACTTGAAATTATTGAATTTCAAAAATAGGTCTTTTTCATTGGGTCAAGGCGTTGTCCAAATCGAACCAAACTCGGTATCGAGTATCCCATGGGTAACTAGATTGTAAAACAAAAAGAATTTTTGCTATAGCTTGCCTAGGAAAAAAGTTAGTTTTTCATACGGAAATTTGCGAATTTCGCAAATAACGAATTTTAAAAATAGGTCTTTTTCATCGGGTCAAGGAGTTGTCCAAATCGAACCAAACTCGGTATCGAGTATCCCATGGGTAACTAGATTGTAAAACAAAAAGAATTTTTGCTATAGCTTGCCTAGGAAAAAAGTTAGTTTTTCATACGGAAATTTGCGAATTTCGCAACTAACGAATTTTAAAAATAGGTCTTTTTCATTGGGTCAAGGAGTTGTCCAAATCGAACCAAACTCGGTATCGAGTATCCCATGGGTAACGAGATGGTAAAACGAAAAGAATTTTTGGTATAGCTTGCCTACGAAAAAAGTTAGTTTTTCATACGGAAATTTCTTCTTATTCGCTTATTCTATTTTTCAAAATATAGAAATTTCATCGGGTCAAGGAGTTGTCCAAATCAAACCAAACTTGGTATCGAGTATCCCATGGGTAACTAGAGTCTAAAACAGAAAAAATTTTTGGTATAGCTTGCCTAGGAAAAAAGTTAGTATTTCATACGGAAATTTCGACTTATTCGCTTATTCTATTTTTCAAAATATAGAAATTTCATCGGGTCAAGGAGTTGTCCAAATCAAACCAAACTTGGTATCGAGTATCCCATGGGTAACTAGAGTCTAAAACAGAAAAAATTTTTGGTATAGCTTGCCTAGGAAAAAAGTTAGTTTTTCGTACGGAAATTTGCGATTATTTCAAATATTTTTTTTTAAAATATAGTATATTTCATCGAGTCAAGGAGTTGTTGAAATCAAACCAAACTTGGTATCGAGTATCCTATGGGTAACTAGAGTCTAAAACAGAAAAAAAATTTGGTATAGCTTGCCTAGGAAAAAAGTAAGTTTTTCATACGGAAATTTGCGATTTTTTCGAATAACTTGAAATTATTGAATTTCAAAAATAGGTCTTTTTCATTGGGTCAAGGCGTTGTCCAAATCGAACCAAACTCGGCATCGAGTATCCCATGGGTAACTAGATTGTAAAACAAAAAGAATTTTTGCTATAGCTTGCCTAGGAAAAAAGTTAGTTTTTCATACGGAAATTTCGACTTATTCGCTTATTCTATTTTTAAAAATATTGAAATTTCATCGGGTCAAGGAGTTGTCCAAATCAAACCAAACTTGGTATCGAGTATCCCATGGGTAACTAGATTCTAAAACAGAAAAAATTTTTGGTATAGCTTGCCTAGGAAAAAAGTTAGTATTTCATACGGAAATTTCGACTTATTCGCTTATTCTATTTTTCAAAATATAGAAATTTCATCGGGTCAAGGAGTTGTCCAAATCAAACCAAACTTGGTATCGAGTATCCCATGGGTAACTAGATTCTAAAACAGAAAAAAATTTTGGTATAGCTTGCCTAGGAAAAAAGTTAGTATTTCATACGGAAATTTCGACTTATTCGCTTATTCTATTTTTCAAAATATAGAAATTTCATCGGGTCAAGGAGTTGTCCAAATCAAACCAAACTTGGTATCGAGTATCCCATGGGTAATTAGAGTCTAAAACAGAAAAAATTTTTGGTATAGCTTGCCTAGGAAAAAAGTTAGTTTTTCATACGGAAATGTGCAACTATTTTGAATAACTTGAAATTATTGAATTTTAAAAATAGGTCTTTTTTGTCGGGTCAAGGAGTTGTCCAAATCGAACCAAACTTGGTATCGAGTATCCCATGGGTAACTAGAGTCTAAAACAGAAAAAATTTTTAGTATAGCTTGCCTTGGAAAAAAGTTAGTTTTTCATACGGAAATTTCGACTTATTCGCTTATTCTATTTTTAAAAATATAGAAATTTCATCGGGTCAAGGAGTTGTCCAAATCAAACCAAACTTGGTATCGAGTATCCCATGGGTAATTAGAGTCTAAAACCGAAAAAATTTTTGGTATAGCTTGCTTAGGAAAAAAGTTAGTTTTTCATACGGAAATGTGCAATTATTTTGAATAACTTGAATTTATTGAATTTTAAAAATAGGTCTTTTTCATCGGGTCAAGGAGTTGTCCAAATCAAACCAAACTTGGTATCGAGTATCCCATGGGTAACTAGAGTCTAAAACCGAAAAAAATTTTGGTATAGCTTGCCTAGGAAAAAAGTTAGTTTTTCATACGGAAATGTGCAATTATTTCGAATAACTTGAGATTATTCAATTTTAGAAATAGGTCTTTTTCATCGGGTCAAGGAGTTGTTCAAAGTGAACCAAACTTCGTATCGAGTATCCCAAGGGTAACTAGACTGTAAAACAAAAAGAATTTTTGGTATAGCTTGCCTAGGAAAAAAGTTAGTTTTTCATACGGAAATTTCGACTTATTCGCTTATTCTATTTTTAAAAATATAGAAATTTTATGGGATCAAGGAGTTGTCCAAATCGAACCAAACTCGGTATCGAGTATCCCATGGGTAACTAGATTGTAAAACAAAAAGAATTGTTGGTATAGCTTGTCTAGAAAAAAAGTTCGTATTTCAATCGGAAATATCGACGTATTCGCTTATTATACGCTTATTCTTTTTTCAAAATTATAGAAAATTTTATCAGATCAAGGAGTTGTCCAAATCAAACCAAACTCGGTATGGAGTATCCCATGTGTACCTAGAGTGTAAAACGGAAAGATTTTTTTGGTATAGCTGGCCTAGGAAAAAAGTTAGCATTTCATACGGAAATTTGCGATTATTTCGAATACTTAATTTTTAAATATAGTATTTTTCATCGAGTCAAGGAGATATTCAAATCAAACCAAACTCGATATGCAGTATCCCCTGTGTAGTTAGAGTTAAGGCTAAAAGAAGTTTTCGCTATAGCTTGCGTACGAAAAAATTGGGTTTAGTATGAGGTTCAGCGGAGCTTGGTTTTTTAGTTCTCTTGATGCAGCAAACAAGAATTGTGATAGAAGAATCTGGCATAGTGCCCTGTAAGAGGCCTCGTTTGAACGTTGATGAAAATTCAGTGCGCCAGTCACAGGAAGACCAAATTTGGCTGAAAATAAGACAACTTCAAGTAGAAATTGAGCTATTGAAAAAGAGAGTAAGGGAGCTTGAAAACGCGAAAGTTGAATTCGTTGATCTGACAGCTGACGATAGCTTTCCATCGACTGTCTCCGTACTTTCAGATGATTTAGTTGACAGCGATATCCCTAACGGTATTTGAGATCATTGTTGGATCTAAAACGCCATGCAATTTAGTTCTGAGTAGAGATAAACTCTTCGTTAGTGAGTTTGAAGTTTTTTAGTCGAGATGATTTTCTAAACTAGTTTATTTTAATTCAACTAGTGTTTGTTTAACCTCAACGGCGTTTGAAAGGCACCAAAATTTTTGTTGTAACAATGTGTCATCAGTTTCACAACGTTGTTTCTGAATTTCAGGTCTTGAAAATGGACAATAAATACTTTTGGCTGATTATGAGCGCCGAAAAAGATGATGCCCAAATCATTGATACGGATTCTGAAATGTGGGGTTACTTGAGTCAGTCTGACAAATTCAAAAAAACCGAGGGCAAAGATGCGCGTTTATTCAAAGGCAATGATTGGCGTACCTATAAAATTTTGAAGCATGGCACCGATGATTATACTGCAGACCTTCGTGAATTGAGAAAACAGATTAAACTTGACGACCCAGTTTCTCTAAGTGATTCTACCCAAGCAGCTGACGAAGAAAGTGATGACTTGGTTGCCCCTCAGTACTCAAAAGTCAAGAAGTTAACAATGGTTTCGGTATGTTTCATTTCAAAAGCATATAATAAAAAAAACATTACATTCAATATTTTGTCTTTCTGCATTTTAGTGCTGTGCGAAACATAGAGGTTTTACCGAAGTTCTCTTAGAAAATGAAAAGCGAATGCATAATCTTGTGACCCTCGTCGAAAGCATCACAAGTCAGTCAATTGACGACATAAACAACATCAAGCGCAACCTGAATGGGATTGTTAGTTTTCAACAGTTATTTCGAAGTTTTTTTTATTATGAACGTTATACCGGTTTGTTTTGTAGGTTACGGGTGCTCTCGCTGGTGTCGACGGGTTTCAAGATTTAGAAAACGTTACAGCTGAGGTTGATGAGGAGAGTACCTTGGAGGTAGAGGATTTGGAAGAGGACGCCTTGATGCGTTTAGTTGAGAAAAAGCCTGCAGTTCAGTTTGGCATAAACGGTAAAAACCTTGATCATATATACAGTGGTCACAAACCTGCAGAGTATGGCCTGGCATTGAGGAAGTGGATAAATGGGGTTGATGGCCTAGCTTACCAGATGATCTTGCCCTCAAAAAGTTTGTCAAGTGGGAGAGCTTGTGCTTCAAAACAGTCAATGCTTACATTTTTTCGCCGGATATTACAAGTTTCTTGCCGGATATCTTTGGTGATTTTTGTCATTTCTTTTCTAATGGATCCTTTGTAAAAGTGATCATTTGTACTTGTTTATTATTAGGTGGTGTTGAGAGAAAGTTTCCGAGTGCTTCCTTCCCTAATGCGAGAAGAGATGCGAAGAAGGCAGCAAACAAAGCGGGTTTGAATGCAAAACAGAGACTTGAATCCACGGGCAAATACAGCGAAGATGCTAAAGGGAAAAAGAAGCAGTCTTATTTGGCTTTGATGGATGCTAAAAGAAAGAAGGATGCAAATTGAAACTCTAGTGCTCAGTTTATATAATGTTTCAAGCATTTTCTTTTCTTAGATGTTATGTAGCTAGATCTCTTTAGCGCTGTTATGATTAATTTTAACGAGAGCTCTATTTGTCTAGATTATTTGAATGAATTTTGTTCAGATGCGCAGATGTGAAATCAAGTTTTGACTCGCCTTTAATTGTCTATTTATTTTTTGAAAAATTTAAAAGTTTGGTCTTTTCTGATAGTTTTCAATTGGAGATTACAAATAAATCGAGATGATACTCCATTGATTCAAATAGCAAAAAACTACGTTCAAAGAAAGTAAAAGTCCTCTGATGCTTATTGTTCGTTTGATTTTCAGATCTTAACCATGGCTCCAAGCAAAAAGACGTCCCGTTCCAAACAAGAAGTTAAAGCGCCGAGTTTTGAAACCAGCCCAGAAGTCCAAGTTCAGCGAAGCATTCGATATCAACATCGAAATACACTGTTTTGTTTTTTCTACCATAAAGCATGCGTTTCGACAACGCTGAATAGTATTGCATGGCCACGTGGATACACCGATGAACAGAAGCTTGCAATGAAACCGGGCCAGTACGAGTTCATACGACATAATCAAGATACACCTAGGATGCTATACTTAGGCTACGGTGTCGCTGATGAAGTTAGGCTACACAAGAAGTTGACAGAAGAGAGAGTTAAAAGAGGACTGCCTCCAACCTAATTGAATTGCGTCATACCAGACAAATCTTCAAAAACGAAGGCAGTAACCAGTGTTACGCAAGCTACCGAAATCTTAGTTCCGGAATCGCCTAAAGTCTTTTCTTCGCCAGAGGTTCAAATTCAAGAAGGAAATGCGGTTGCGAGCAATCAGGAGGCAAGAGCAGTCAGCAGGGAGAAGGTGACAACTCAAGGGCTGCTATTCCAAGAAAAAGCAGTGATGAATGATGAGCCCAATGAGCAGGTGAATTTTTTGCTGATAGTAGAGTTTGAATTTTTTCATGTCGTCTAAAGTTTGAAGGTCTTTTTGCAGGCTAGATCCCCAGCTGTATGTAAGGAGTTCATGGAGTCTTTTTACTTTAGGCACAAGACGTTAAAAAAACTTCAACATTTTTTTAAAATTTAGGCAAAGGACGTTCAGGAAATCTGTCTACTCCAAAAACACGGCTTCCAGAGCATTGACGAACATCCAGAGTTGATGGTGGCGTATCCTGTACACCGAGTTGACTTTGAGGGCGAAGACTTGATGAAAGCTCACAAAGCCAATGCGCATCCTTCTCAACTGGGTAGATTTTTACGACGTGTTCTGTTCGGAGAAGATGGTTTAGTGGAGGAAATGATTGACAGTACCCGGTCTTCAAAGCGTTCCGAAGCACCGAGGGATAAAGTCGTGCTTTTTCAAGGTTAACTTGCTTTCGCGTGTTTTCTTTTATAACATAATTTTTTAACAATTTTTCATCAGTAATTTGGAAAAAATTATAGTTGTCCAAGTCCTGCTTCTTTGCTCTGAGAAAATAAAAGAAATCTGGTTCTTGTTTAGATGTCGTCATGCAGAAATACCCCCTCACGCCACAACTGGCATATCGCAAAGCTAAGGAAGCTGCCAATCAGGCTGGTCGAGAAAGACTCAGTTATTCTAAAAGGACAGAGATAGATGATGAAGTGGAAATTGCTGCAGTTTCAACCCCTACTGCTCAGTAATTTCGGAGATTGAGTTTCAGTAGATCAGTCGATTCTGAAGCATTAATTTGTGACTATAGTTTTTGACCTCAGGAAAATTACTTTTAGTTTCTATTATTTTATTGAAATTCTGCATTTGAGTTATCAAATTGTCGTCTAATTTTATTTACTTGAGATAGCGGTTGCTTTCATGAGAGGTTTTAATTTTCATTTGATTCTGAACAGTTTTCGATTTTCTTTAGCATTCATCGTTTTAGCATTCATCGAAGATTGAGATGTAGTAGATCAGTCAATTCTGAAGCGTTACGTTTGTGACTATAGTTTTTGATCTCAGTATAATTACTTTTACTTTCTATTATTTTTTTCAAAGTTTGCATATGAGTTATCAAATTGTCTTCTAATTTTACTTAATTGAGATAGCGGTTGCTTTCATGAGAGAATTTAATTGTCATTTGATTCTGAACAGTTTTCGATTTTTAGCATTCATCGTCGTGCAGTGATGGCCTCTAGTTTTCGTTTGTTTTCGTGGCTGAATAATGAAATCATCAAGTCGTTCTATAGTTTCAGTAGTTTTTAAAATCAAATTAGTAGATCTCTCTAATCATGAAAACAAAAACTTTTTCAATTTTCAGATTATGGACCAATGTGAAAAGCTCGCACAAGTTGAAGGATTTTTGGCCGAGCAGTTTGTGAAGAGGTCGGATTATCCTATTCATGCGTTGACAAATTTATTATCAGCAGACAGCTACAAGAAACTTTTGATCTCTGACAAAAGTTTCAAGAAACTGCATCTTGATATGGAAGAAATTTATAAGTCTTCTTTTTCTTTTGGACTGCGAATTGAACCTGACAATTATGGAGGATATGGCCTGTTCAACCGTAGTGGAAAAGTCATCAAGTGCGGAGAAATAAAAGTTGCCGTCGGCCTGTTAGCTAAGAAGCCAAAAAATCGTGAAATTGATGACTGGTCTTTGATGGAGGGGGATAAACTGTTAGTTGGAGTGGCGAGATGGGCGAACCATTCATGTGTTGCAAATTGCGACTATTATATGAGTAATGGTTTTCGAGGACGAGTTTGCGTTCGGCTAAGGGCTCTTCGTGAAATTATGGACGGCGAGCAGTTGGTTACTTTCTATAACAGTGACTTTTTCGGAGAAAATAATGCTTTGTGTCTCTGTGAACATGAAGCAAAACATGGAAAAGAAGAAGGACAGGGCCTTGAGAAGCAAGCTGATTTTTGCGCTACGACAGCCAAAAGAAAACGAGTTGCATAACCCAGGATCAAAATTATTGAAAATGATGAACGTAGCTCGCTACTGGCCAATCTCATCAAGTTTTACGATGAAGACTCGAATGTCAGCTTAGAATCAGAGACTAGCTCGCTGCCTCTCACAAATTCAACTGATTCAGATTGGGATTTATCTGACGAAAATTTTGATACTATCAGCAATTTATCTGAATTATCAGTTGCTAGCAGTACAAATTTTGCCGATTTCTTTGGTGAAGACGAAGATTATGAATTTGGATTAGATCTCATCGCCAATTTCCCAATTTCTGGGGACGTTCACGGGACACCAGAAGCTTACGATGAAACAAACGAGTTAGTTAGCATAACAGGTGTCACAAAGACAAATTTAATGGCTTCACTTTTGGCTATTGTTTCGCTGCATAACGCCCCTGATGCACTTTTGAACGATCTGCTGAAGCGAGGTCAGCTTATTTTTGGGGGTCAAACAGTTTCGCCTTGGGCTTTCAAGAAACAGTTTGAAGATTTTTGCTCGAAGTATCAGTCCAGCAAACAGAGTTCTGAGAACGGCGAGCTAATCTTGTTGAATTTTCGTCCACTATTAATTGACATTCTTAACGATTCACTTCCTGACATATTAAATTATGCTGTAAACAAACCTGAAAAGCAAGATATCTCAATGCCCAAATTTCGTATAGCCGAGAACCGAATCAGCGTCAGATTAATTGTCAATACTGATGGAGCAACTGTCAGCAAGACACCCGTAACTTCTGCTTGGCCTCTATTCTTTGCGGTTGCTGACCATCCTCCAAAAAAGCGACAACTTTTCAAAAATATTGTCCTGGGAGCGTTGTTTGTGGGAACTGGTTATCCGGACTTTGATGTGGTATTCGAGCATGTGCGCAACCAGCTGTCAGTCACAGAGAAAGTTCATTTTAATGGAAATGATATAGCTGTCTCATTTGAATCCATCTTGTTAATTGCGGATCTGATTGCAAAGTCAAAAGTGCTAAAGATGAAGCAATGTAATGGCTACTACGGTTGCACTTTATGCACTCAGAGAGGCTGCCACATTGGACGAGTTCATAGATATCCTCATGAAGAAGAGTTTGAGATGCGATCGTTTAATTCCCACATGCTCAATATCCAGGAGCTTGAACGAGGAAGCATTCAGGAGTTAAGAGCTCGGCTTGGTCGGGATTCAGATTGGGAAATAAAAACTCAAGGGGTAAAAGGCCGTAGCAAAGTTTTCAACGTTATATCAAATTTGCCTCTATCATCTCCAGTTGACCCCATGCATCAACTTTTTCTAGGAGTTGCAAAAGATATACTCCTCTATCACTATGAGACAATGAGATCCGAACATAAAGAGGAAATCAATTCTTTCATCGGAACGCTTGATTTACCGAAGGAATTCAGGAATATGATCAGAAAACTGCAAGCTCTCCACAATTTCAAGGCAAAGGAAGTCAAGTTTTTGTTATTATATTTGGCTCCAATAATTTTTCCTCCGTATTTGTTCGGCGAAAACAGAAAGAGCGATGAAGTTGACCTGAAAAAATTAGTTTTTTCGATCCGCGAACTTTTTGAATCTTCCCGCAATGCAGACTTTTGTGATCAGCTTCTCTGTGAGTTCTGTGTGAGTATGGCTGAGAAGACGAACAAAATTGATACAATCAATTTCCATCTCCTGCGGCATCTCGGATGGCAGACGAAAAGTATTGGACCTCTGTATACTGCCTCTGCTGCAATGTTCGAATCCGCCAATAGGCTTCTAATTGCTCCGCTCACCGGAACTGTAAACCAGTGCCAGCTAATGGTTTGGCGTTTTATTAGAGCAAAAAAGTTAATAAAAATGAAATTCAAGGAGGACTGTTTAACCCCAATGCTTGCAGATTTCCTCGAAAAAAGGAAGTTCGACGAAACGTACGGCTTTGCAGAAAATTCAGACACCAGAATTTTTCGGAAGCGACGGCCGCAATTAAAACTCTTTTGTCGTTTTTCTGGCGAGTTCTTTTTCTCCTCGGCTGCGTACGGACGAGGATCGGTCGCAGATAAATATGTTGGTGTTAATTTGGAAGATGAACTTATAGCCGGAGAAATTCTTTTTTTTTCGAAGGAGAAACCAGAGGTCTAGTTCTCAGAATGTTCAAAATTGTGAAGACGCTGAAGTTAGTGAAAAATGAAAATCGACAGGTGTTGCCGTTCGGTTTTATTGTAGAAGATACAGAAGAAAAAATCGAAATTCCGTTGACTGCCATCAAATTTAAATTTCTTTATTTCAAGTTTCGAGAAACTTATTTGATTACAATGTTAAATCATTATGAGCACAACTAGTGAATTTATAGATTTGTAATCTGGTAAAACTGCTTCTGTTTTAGCTCTAGACTTTCGTTTCTCATTCTTTGTTCAGCTCAATTGAAAATTAATCTTTCAAAGTTTTGTCCTTTTTATAGATGTTTTCCACTTACAAGTTGAATATATATTGCGAATTTTAAAAAGTTTTTTCATCGGGTCAAGGAGTTGTCCAAATCCAGCCAAACTCGGTATGGAGTATCCCCTGTGAAGTTACAGTGCAAAACAAAAAAAAGTTTTGGTATAGCTTGCATAGGAAAAAAGTTAGTATTTCATACGGAAATTTGCTATTATTTCGAATAACTTGAAATTATTGAATTTCAAAAATAGGTCCTTTTCATCGGGTCAAGGAGTTATTCAAATCCAACCAAACCAGGTGTGGAGTATCTTAGGTCTACTTAGAGTGTAAAACAGACAAAATTTTTGGTATAGCTTGCCTGGGAAAAAGGTTAGTTTTTCATACGGAAATTTCCTCTTATTTCCGAATAATTTTGAATAAGTATATTTAAAAATAGGTCTTTTTCATCGGGTCAAGGAGTTGTTCAATGTGAACCAAACTTGTTATCGAGTATCACATGGGTAACTAGATTGTAAAACAAAAAGAATTTTTGGTACAGCTTGCCTAGGAAAAAAGTTAATTTTTCATACGGAAATTTGCGAATTTCGCAAATAACGAATTTTAAAAATAGGTCTTTTTCATCGGGCAAGGAGTTATTCAAATCCAACCAAACCCGGTGTGGAGTATCTTAGGTCTTCTTAGAGTGTAAAACAGAAGAAATTTTTGGTATAGCTTGCCTAGGAAAAAAGTTAGTTTTTCATACGGAAATTTCCTCTTATTTCCGAATAATTTTGAATAAGTATATTTAAAAATAGGTCTTTTTCATCGGATCAAGGAGTTATTCAAATCCAACCAAACCCGGTGTGGAGTATCTTAGGTCTACTTAGAGTGTAAAACAGAAGAAATTTTTGGTATAGCTTGCCTAGGAAAAAAGTTAGTTTTTCATACGCAAATTTCCTCTTATTTCCGAATAATTTTGAATAAGTATATTTAAGAATAGGTCCCTTTCATCGGGTCAAGGAGTTGTTCAAAGTGAACCAAACTTGGTATCAAAAAACCCATGGGTAACTAGAGTCTAAAACAGAAAAAATTTTTGGTATAGCCTGCCTAGGAAAAAAGTTAGTTTTTCATACGGAAATTTGCGAATTTCGCAAATAACGAATTTTAAAAATAGGTCTTTTTCATCGGGTCAAGGAGTTGTTCAAATTGAACGAAACTTGGTATCGAGTATCCCATGGGTAACTAGAGTCTAAAACAGAAAAAATTTTTGGTATAGCTTGCCTAGGAAAAAAGTTAGTTTTTCGTACGGAAATTTCCTCTTATTTCCGAATAATTTTGAATAAGTATATTTAAAAATAGGTTCTTTTCATCGGGTCAAGGAGTTGTTCAAAGTGAACCAAACTTGGTATCGCGTATCCCATGGGTAACTAGAGTCTAAAACAGAAAAAATTTTTGGCATAGCTCGCCTAGGAAAAAAGTTAGTTTTTCGTACGGAAATTTCGACTTATTCGCTTATTCTATTTTTAAAAATATAGAAAATTCATCGGGTCAAGGAGTTGTCCAAATCGAACCAAACTCGGTATCGAGTATCCCATGGGTAACTAGATTGTAAAACAAAAAGAATTTTTGGTATAGCCTGCCTAGGAAAAAAGTTAGTTTTTCATACGGAAATTTGCGAATTTCGCAAATAACGAATTTTAAAAATAGGTCTTTTTCATCGGGTCAAGGAGTTGTTCAAAGTGAACCAAACTTCGTATCGAGTATCCCATGGGTAACTAGAGTCTAAAACAGAAAAAAATTTTGGTATAGCTTGCCTAGGAAAAAAGTTAGTTTTTCGTACGGAAATTTAGACTTATTCGCTTATTCTATTTTTAAAAATATAGAAATTTCATCGGGTCAAAGAGTTGTCCAAATCGAACCAAACTCGGTATCGAGTATCCCATGGGTAATTAGATTGTAAAACAAAAAGAATTTTTGGTAAAGCCTGCCTAGGAAAAAAGTTAGTTTTTCATACGGAAATTTGCGAATTTCGCAAATAACGAATTTTAAAAATAGGTCTTTTTCATCGGGTCAAGGAGTTGTTCAAAGTGAACCAAACTTGGCATCGAGTATCCCATGGGTAACTAGAGTCTAAAACAGAAAAAAATTTTGGTATAGCTTGCCTAGGAAAAAAGTTAGTTTTTCGTACGGAAATTTCGACTTATTCGCTTATTCTATTTTTAAAAATATAGAAATTTCATCGGGTCAAGGGGTTGTCCAAATCAAACCAAACTCGGTATCGAGTATCCCATGGGTAACTAGATTGTAAAACAAAAAGAATTTTTTGTTTAGCCTGCCTAGGAAAAAGTAAGTGTTTCATACGGAAATTTGCTATTATTTCGAATAACTTGAAATTATTGAATTTTAAAATTAGGTCTTTTTCATCGGGTCAAGGAGTTGTTCAAAGTGAACCAAACTTGGTATCGAGTATTCCATGGGTAATTAGATTGTAAAACAAAAAGAATTTTTGGTATAGCTTGCCTAGGAAAAAAGTTAGTTTTTCATACGGAAATTTGCGAATTTCGCAAATAACGAATTTTAAAAATAGGTCTTTTTCATCGGGTCAAGGAGTTGTTCAAAGTGAACCAAACTTGGTATCGAGTATTCCGTGGGTAACTAGATTGTAAAACAAAAAGAATTTTTGGTATAGCTTGCCTAGGAAAAAAGTTAGTTTTTCATACGGAAATGTGCAATTATTTCGAATAACTTGAAATTATTGAATTTTAAAAATAGGTCTTTTTCATCGGGTCAAGGAGTTGTTCAAAGTGAACCAAACTTGGTATCGAGTATTCCATGGGTAACTAGATTGTAAAACCAAAAGAATTTCTCGTATAGCTTGCCTAGGAAAAAAGTTAGTTTTTCATACGGAAATTTGCGAATTTCGCAAATAAGGAATTTTAAAAATAGGTCTTTTTCATCGGGTCAAGGAGTTGTTCAAAGTGAACCAATCTTGGTATCGAGTATTCCATGGGTAACTAGATTGTAAAACAAAAAGAATTTATGGTATAGCTTGCCTAGGAAAAAAGTTAGTTTTTCATACGGAAATGTGCAATTATTTTGAATAACTTGAAATTATTGAATTTTAAAAATAGGTCTTTTTCATCGGGTCAAGGAGTTGTCCAAATCAAACCAAACTTGGTATCGAGTATCCCATGGGTAACTAGATTGTAAAACAAAAAGAATTTTTGGTATAGCTCGCCTAGGAAAAAAGTTAGTTTTTATACGGAAATGTGCAATTATTTCGAATAACTTGAAATTATTGAATTTTAAAAATAGGTCTTTTTCATCGGGTCAAGGAGTTGTTCAAAGTGAACCAAACTTGGTATCGAGTATTCCATGGGTAACTAGATTGTAAAACAAAAAGAATTTTTGGTATAGCTTGCCTAGGAAAAAAGTTAGTTTTTCATACGGAAATTTGAGAATTTCGCAAATAAGGAATTTTAAAAATAGGTCTTTTTCATCGGGTCAAGGAGTTGTTCAAAGTGAACCAAACTTGGTATCGAGTATTCCATGGGTAACTAGATTGTAAAACAAAAAGAAGTTTTGGTATAGCTCGCCTAGGAAAAAGTTAGTTTTTCATACGGAAATTTGCGAATTTCGCAAATAACGAATTTTAAAAATAGGTCTTTTTCATCGGGTCAAGGAATTGTTCAAAGTGAACCAAACTTGGTATCGAGTATTCCATGGGTAACTAGATTGTAAAACAAAAAGAATTTTTGGTATAGCTTGCCTAGGAAAAAAGTTAGTTTTTCATACGGAAATTTGCGAATTTCGCAAATAAGGAATTTTAAAAATAGGTCTTTTTCATCGGGTCAAGGATTTGTTCAAATAGAACCAAACTCGGCATCGAGTATTCCATGGGTAACTAGATTGTAAAACAAAAAGAATTTTTGGTATAGCTTGCCTAGGAAAAAAGTTAGTTTTTCATACGGAAATTTGCGAATTTCGCAAATAAGGAATTTTAAAAATAGGTCTTTTTCATCGGGTCAAGGAGTTGTTCAAAGTGAACCAATCTTGGTATCGAGTATTCCATGGGTAACTAGATTGTAAAACAAAAAGAATTTTTGGTATAGCTCGCCTAGGAAAAAAGTTAGTTTTTCATACGGAAATTTGCGAATTTCGCAAATAACGAATTTTAAAAATAGGTCTTTTTCATCGGGTCAAGGAGTTGTTCAAATCGAACCAAACTCGGCATCGAGTATTCCATGGGTAACTAGATTGTAAAACAAAAAGAATTTTTGGTATAGCTTGCCTAGGAAAAAAGTTAGTTTTTCATACGGAAATTTGCGAATTTCGCAAATAAGGAATTTTAAAAATAGGTCTTTTTCATCGGGTCAAGGAGTTGTTCAAAGTGAACCAAACTTGGTATCGAGTATTCCATGGGTAACTAGATTGTAAAACAAAAAGAATTTTTGGTATAGCTCGCCTAGGAAAAAAGTTAGTTTTTCATACGGAAATTTGCGAATTTCGCAAATAACGAATTTTAAAAATAGGTCTTTTTCATCGGGTCAAGGAGTTGTTCAAATCGAACCAAACTCGGTATCGAGTATCCCATGGGTAACTAGATTGTAAAACAAAAAGAATTTTTGGTATAGCTTGCCTAGGAAAAAAGTTAGTTTTTCATACGGAAATTTGCGAATTTCGCAAATAAGGAATTTTAAAAATAGGTCTTTTTCATCGGGTCAAGGAGTTGTTCAAAGTGAACCAAACTTGGTATCGAGTATTCCATGGGTAACTAAATTGTAAAACAAAAAGAATTTTTGGTATAGCTCGCCTAGGAAAAAGTTAGTTTTTCATACGGAAATTTGCGAATTTCGCAAATAACGAATTTTAAAAATAGGTCTTTTTCATCGGGTCAAGAAGTTGTTCAAAGTGAACCAAACTTGGTATCAAGTATTCCATGGGTAACTAGATTGTAAAACAAAAAGAATTTTTGGTATAGCTTGCCTAGGAAAAAAGTTAGTTTTTCATACGGAAATTTGCGAATTTCGCAAATAAGGAATTTTAAAAATAGGTCTTTTTCATCGGGTCAAGGAGTTGTTCAAATAGAACCAAACTCGGCATCGAGTATTCCATGGGTAACTAGATTGTAAAACAAAAAGAATTTTTGGTATAGCTTTCCTAGGAAAAAAGTTAGTTTTTCATACGGAAATTTGCGAATTTCGCAAATAAGGAATTTTAAAAATAGGTCTTTTTCATCGGGTCAAGGAGTTGTTCAAAGTGAACCAAACTTGGTATCGAGTATTCCATGGGTAACTAGATTGTAAAACAAAAAGAATTTTTGGTATAGCTCGCCTAGGAAAAAAGTTAGTTTTTCATACGGAAATTTGCGAATTTCGCAAATAACGAATTTTAAAAATAGGTCTTTTTCATCGGGTCAAGGAGTTGTTCAAATCGAACCAAACTCGGCATCGAGTATTCCATGGGTAACTAGATTGTAAAACAAAAAGAATTTTTGGTATAGCTTGCCTAGGAAAAAAGTTAGTTTTTCATACGGAAATTTGCGAATTTCGCAAAAAAGGAATTTTAAAAATAGGTCTTTTTCATCGGGTCAAGGAGTTGTTCAAAGTGAACAAAACTTGGTATCGAGTATTCCATGGGTAACTAGATTGTAAAACAAAAAGAATTTTTGGTATAGCTCGCCTAGGAAAAAAGTTAGTTTTTCATACGGAAATTTGCGAATTTCGCAAATAACGAATTTTAAAAATAGGTCTTTTTCATCGGGTCAAGGAGTTGTTCAAATCGAACCAAACTCGGTATCGAGTATCCCATGGGTAACTAGATTGTAAAACAAAATAATTTTTGGTATAGCTTGCCTAGGAAAAAAGTTAGTTTTTCATACGGAAATTTGCGAATTTCGCAAATAAGGAATTTTAAAAATAGGTCTTTTTCATCGGGTCAAGGAGTTGTTCAAAGTGAACCAAACTTGGTATCGAGTATTCCATGGGTAACTAGATTGTAAAACAAAAAGAATTTTTGGTATAGCTCGCCTAGGAAAAAAGTTAGTTTTTCATACGGAAATTTGCGAATTTCGCAAGTAACGAATTTTAAAAATAGGTCTTTTTCATCGGGTCAAGGAGTTGTTCAAATCGAACCAAACTCGGTATCGAGTATCCCATGGGTAACTAGATTGTAAAACAAAATAATTTTTGGTATAGCTTGCCTAGGAAAAAAGTTAGTTTTTCATACGGAAATTTGCGAATTTCGCAAATAAGGAATTTTAAAAATAGGTCTTTTTCATCGGGTCAAGGAGTTGTTCAAAGTGAACCAAACTTGGTATCGAGTATTCCATGGGTAACTAGATTGTAAAACAAAAAGAATTTTTGGTATAGCTCGCCTAGGAAAAAAGTTAGTTTTTCATACGGAAATTTGCGAATTTCGCAAATAACGAATTTTAAAAATAGGTCTTTTTCATCGGGTCAAGGAGTTGTTCAAATCGAACCAAACTCGGTATCGAGTATCCCATGGGTAACTAGATTGTAAAACAAAAAGAATTTTTGGTATAGCTTGCCTAGGAAAAAAGATAGTTTTCATACGGAAATTTGCGAATTTCGCAAATAACGAATTTTAAAAATCGGTCTTTTTCATCGGGTCAAGGAGTATTTCAAATTGAACCAAACTTGGTATGGAGTATCCCCTTTGTACGTAGAGTGTAAAACAAAAAGAATTTTTGCGATAGCTTGCGTAGGAAAAAAGTTAGTTTTGCGTACGGTTTTTTTTTGAAAAAATCAAAAATATAGAGTTAAAAACGGGTGGGACGTTTTTCGGGCGTCAAGATTTTTCGGTGCTCTCTCTCCCCCTCTCCCCTCGTTCTCTCGCCCCTGTTTTCGTCTCTCGCTCGTCTCGCGTTTTCTCGCTCGTCTCGCGTTTTTTCGCTCGTCTCGCGTTTTCTCGAAAGTCTCGCGTTTTCTCGCTCGTCTCGCGTTCTCTCGCTCGTCTCTCGCTTCGGTCTTTTGGTTTGAGTCTATGATGTGTGTCTATGATGTATGATATATGTTTCAGCTTTCTTGAATGAGTGTCAAAAAAAGTCTTATAAAAAAAGTCTTATTAGAGGTTCATTTTATTCTTAATGCTGATAGGTAGACACACCTTGAATTTTGCTCACGCTAGCAAAAAAAGGCATGTCTACTATTAGTACAAAGATGTTCATGTACCTCACGTAAAAAAAAAGACTATATGTGGATTTGTGGACTGATGGAACCCTCTGGCGTCTTCATCTTCAATGGGCATCTACAAGCATAAAAGGTTAGTTTTTTAGTCTGATCATGAACGCACGAATAGTCTGGTGAACGCACGAAAGTCTGATCATGAACGCACTAATAGTCTGGTGAACGCACGAAATTCTGATCATGAACGCACGAAAGTCTGGACATGAGCGCACTAAAGGTCTGATGAACGCACAATTTTTTGGTGCGTTCATCAGACCTTTGGTGCGTTCATGTCCAGACTTTCGTGCGTTCATGATCAGACTTTCGTGCGTTCACCAGACTATTCGTGCGTTCATGATCAGACTTTCGTGCGTTCACCAGACTATTCGTGCGTTCATGATCAGACTTTCGTGCGTTCATCAGACTATTCGTGCGTTCATGATCAGACTTTCGTGCGTTCACCAGACTATTCGTGCGTTCATGATCAGACTTTCGTGCGTTCACCAGACTATTCGTGCGTTCATGATCAGACTTTCGTGCGTTCACCAGACTATTCGTGCGTTCATGTCCAGACTTTCGTGCGTTTTTCCTTGTTTCCAGACCATGTAAATTTGAACGCACGACACCCCCGTCGTGCGTTCATCTGGGTCTGGACATATCGACTTTCCGTCTGGGAACTCAACCTGGGGGGGGGGGGGGGGGGGGGTCCGGACAACCCCCCCTACAAGAACTCTCACCACCGAAAAACTGATTTTCTCTTAGTGAAAGCAAGTTTTTTGGTTAAGTTTCGCCAGTCAACTTATTCCAAGAACTTCTCTCAGGCTGGCGAAACTTAACCAAAAAACTTGCTTTCGCTAAGAGAAAATCAGTTTTTCGGTGGTGAGAGTTCTTGTGGGGGGGTCCAGACCCCCCCTCCAGTAACATGGCAGATATGTATACTACGTTATGGTTTGTATGATACCATATATGATCCTTGTATGACTACTCAGAAGTGGTGACCCGGGTAAAACATGTTTAAACAATGAAACTCTGTTAAAAACGATCTTTGCATAACAATCACAATCGCAAACGATTTAATAACGGAAAAACCTACAAAGATCGAATATTTCAGATATTAAAATCCAATTCAAAAATTTCAAAATTCAAAATAAATAAATTTGTTATAACAAATTTATAACAAATAACACTACAAGAAAAGACCATAATCCGGGTCAAACCTTTCACAACTGACACCAAAAGAGTGTAGAGGGTTACACTTTAACATTACAATAACTGTTTACAACTAACATTTTTACAGTACGTAAGAAAATTCGATTTTACGTGCATTCAGTAAGACAAAATCAAACACGTCCCGGTCCTTGCCGCCAAACCTTTGCTTCATAAAGCAGACCAACTATTATCCTCCGATGTATTCTGATAAAACTACAATCCTGAGGAATACCCTCCAAAACACAATGGAAAAGAGACACAAGGTATATTGAAACAAGATGTTCGGTTACTGTTTCCTTTGATTCTTGTGGTTGGCAACAACGAGGAATCAACTTTCATCAAACTAACATCTAAAATTTGAAACACGTACTAGCTTACAACGCCTTTTTACATTAAAAAAGTTTTTTTTTCTTTTTCCAAACAAGGGATAGTACGTATACTAACATACGCAAAACATACAATTGACATTAACCTTAACAAGGATCTTATGACCGCATAGATAAAATACTTTTTACATGAACTATTTGTTGATTTGAATACAATTGAACCTCAACCAAAGAACGTCGATAGCACTATGAACCTTTCAATATGCCTTTAACATCTAACAGCAAACAACTTTAATCTCAACGCAAATCGGGTAGGTCAGGTAAGTCAATCTACAAGACGGAGAAAGGACAGCACACCAGCAGAACTCCAAATGTTTTTGGTGAAGTGGAAGGTCAGATGTAGTGCAAGCTGGCGTTCCGCGGACGAAGACATCTCCATTTAACAGGACTTCGCCAATCCAAGAGTTGATGGAAAATATAATTTTGTGGTTCTTGATGTTCACGAACTTCTTCCAACAATTGACGAATCTACAACAAACAAAGAAAAAAGAAGAGAGAGTCTGATACCTCAGACAAAACTTTTCAAAAACTCAACAACCCGGAAAGATGGAGTCAAACTTGATTGACATTCAGAAACAAACTTAAAAATGTTTATTCAAAAATAAATAAACTGAAAAACATGATTGTGATTGGTTGAAAATAAATTTATTCTTTCCCCTAAATTTTGTTTTCTTCCCGCATTCTTTTAGCAGATTACTTCTAGAGACAGATCTGATATAACAATAAATTATATATATGTATATATATATATATATATATATATATATATATATATATATATACATATAAATATATATACATACATACATATATATATATATATATATATATATATATATATATATATATACAAACATATATATATATATATATATATATATATATATATATATATATATACTCCTCTCGTGAAATATATTGAGACTAAATTTAGACCCTGGCATTGGAGCCCATTCACTGTCTACTAGTACTCCTATCGAAGAGTAACAGACTAGTAAGACGTGTTCTGAGCTTACCTTTTTATGGGGTACTTCTGGAACTGTCTTATGGTCGTCTCAAGAATAGTAATAATCTTAAGGCTTAACTGACTAATTAAAGTTCTATGACTCTAGTCTATTACTCTTCGATGGGAGTACTAGTGGATAGAGCACGGGCCCCAATGCTGCTATCTAGACTTAGTCTCAAATATATTTCACGAGCTGAGTAGAGAGAGATTCATATACTTTATTGTTATATCAGGTCTGACTCTGAAGGAACCAACTAAAGAGTGAAAGGAAAGGTTTTAGCGTATTCTAAAAAGAAAAATAATAAATTTAATTTTATCCAATCAGAAACAAGTATTCGAGTTTCAAGAAATAATTTATTCTTTTTTGAATTAATAATTTTTTCAAGTTTTATTTCTGGATGTCAATCAAGATTGACTCCATCTTTCCGGGTTGTTGAGTTTCTTAAAGTTTTGTATTCGGTTTGGTTTGCTCTTCTACTTTTCTTTTCTAGTAGAATAATTTGTAGTTGTAGGTATATTCGTATCAGCATGCAAGGTTGTAGTTGTTAGGTCGTTGTAGGCAGGTCAGCTACTCAAAGACATTCTCTGAACATCAACAACCACAAAAGTATCTATTCCATGAACCATCAGAGTTCCAATGGTTCCCACAAGCGGCGGCTGCCGATGATCCAGTGGTGTGTGTCCTAGTAGTTTGTGTAGTGACTTACCTGACTTACCCGAAAGTTTCTTAGTTTAAATGTTAGGGGTGAGTTGTGAATTAGATAAAAAAATATTATAGTGTTACCCGGTAGAGGTGTAGGTTAAATTAGGTATTTATTAACAAGTCTATCGTGAATGGTTCACAGGGTTCTTGTTAACTATACATTCAATTATCTTTGTAACACTTTTTACATGTATACATGTATCCCTTCCGGTTGGAAAAAGAAAAGATCTGCTTTATTCATATTAAATTCGTTCACATTTGTTCTAGGAGTTTTGAAATGTGAGATGTGAGTATGTAAAAGTTCTATGGCAAGTAATTAATTGTACAACAATTCTACCTTCTAAATTATTGTTATAATCGCCGGATTCCTATGAGGTTAAATTTTGTTATGTAACACGCCTGTCAAGTATCGTGTACATTTGTTTACAGTTCCCGGCTGCAATCAGTAGAGTTGAATGTCTCGAGAATGTTCACAGGTGTTTCATTTTTCATTGTGGGTTGTTAATATTCTACATGGAGTGGAAGTAGTGTTCTCAAACACTGGGTGACATTTGAATTCTTTCCCTTGAGAGGTAGGTGTTCAATTCCTGAACAATGGGATGGGAAGAGAAAAAGTGTACCGCGAGGGTGGTCGGTCCTTTGACTGTTCAGTATTAGAAATGGTTAACTATTTACTTCCATGAGTATTGGCGGTTACTTACGATAGTGTGTTCTAACATTGTATTGTGAAATTTTCGAATAGAGGTCAATGTTGCAAATTTTAGCGTTGTTATATCTTTTCGTTTATTTCTTTACTAGTTAGTTCGTTCTTAAACTAGTTTTGTGATAACGCTCTGTAGGTGTATTGTGAATATTAATACTATATTAGTGGAGACAGTATCGGTAAAATTTAACCAGGTGCATGTTTCGTGGTAGTACGTGTCTTTACATTTTGGCATGTATGAAATTCTTAACTTATTTAATTGCATATTTAATTACATGTGGGTGTCATTTGATTCGTTTATTTACATACAGTACAGTTGTCATTACATATATTACATTGAATTTGTTGAGGTAAGTTATTCCTGAAATGTGTTCGATTTTATTTCTTAAGTAGGAATAATAACGGGGGGTATTGGAATATACTCGCATTAATCTATAATCAGGTGGCTTATTATTTCCTAATCAATTTCCCTGAGTTGTTTCAAATGCGGTTGCACTTGGCGATCCAAGGTGTATTGGGATTTTATACTGCGGTGGCACTTCGAGTAGTGGCACTTCATTATTAACTAAAAATAAGTGAAGCGGTGAAGCTCTTTATTAAACTATGGAATGATTACAAACTAATAGTGACTGGCAATTACTGGCATTTACTGATATACTCTAGTAAGACATTAATGAAAATGATATATATGTGTGATTCAAAAGTGAAATAGTTTAAACCAGAAAGTGAAACAGATAGATGAAAGAGGTTAATACAGAAGTGAAACATGTTAATGAAAGAGGTGAATACAAAAGTGAAACAAGTTAATGCATGAAAGTGAGACAGTTTAATAAATATTTTTAAATCAGTTTTGTTTGTTGCGGATAATTGGGTAGCTGTTTGAGTTCTTCAAACTCTTTGACGAACTCTTTGTTTTGCGATAAAAAGTACGCCAGTGCGTCATGTAGGATGTTGGTATGATGTGGGGAATTGTTGCTTTTACAACCTTTTGTATTTCCCTTTCCTGATCCGTTGGTCGTCGGGATCCTATATATTCTATGAATTTCTTTACAGGTTTCGCTGGAACACTTCCGTTTATGTGGTACGTATGATAGTTTTCGGCTGGTTCCAGCACTTCGATTGGTACTATAAGTGGTCTTTCGGGGTTCTCGATGGGTTGGAAAATATAATAATTTTTCACGGGGTCAAAATCTCTCAAGGTGCCTTTCATGTATTTCTATCTGAATAATATATGCAAATTTCATGAACTAAGGGGTTGTCATTTGATCGTTTACATATATAAAGTTTTCATGTGGGAGGTTGTCTCGGAAATAGGTGTAATAAATTAGATTATGTATGAGCTTTGTTTCGTGTACTTTGAAATTATTACATTGTACACCTTTGGGGGTGGGGTGTAGAAAATTAAAGCTTAGTTCGAACATTTCATGTACATATGCTTTAAATGCGGTTACATCTTGGGAAGTTTTGGCAGTTACATGATCAGGGGAGGGGTTATATAGGTATAATTTATAATTATACCTATATAAAAATTTCTCCGTTAAACTGTAAAACTGTTTCAGTTGGGGGTATCGTTGGTGATGAACGACGTCTCTCCCCATATTTCTTGTGCTAGATTTGATGGTTTCCACTGTTTCGCAGGGAATTGGTGGGGTGAATTCGGGAACACGATTTTGTTGCGAGTGGAATTCCTCAATACGAAAATGGTGTAACTTATTCTCGTATGGGATGTTTGACCAATTAAGGAAAAATAACAGCGGGTCATACTGTTCGTTATCAGGGTCCGCATACAGTCGGGGACCATCATTCTTGAACCATATGGTCTCGCTGACGCGTGTGCTAGGTGACTGCTCGTAGGTGCTGATGTGGAAAAAACACTTAGGGTTAATGATTCGTGAGGTGACTGCGTGTGGAAATCTCAGGTTATTTGGGCGAGTGTTTGAGATCTCTCCCCTTTGAACTAGATTATAATGTTCAATGATGGGGTTTACAGGTTTTCCCAATCTATTATGCACAGGTGTCGTGCCGTTGATTTCTCTGGGTGGCTCTGGCATTGGTGCAGGCGGTGGAGGACTGAAAGCGGCTGGAGGCGGGTATACTGGCATCGGTGGATGCTGGCTTTCATATGGGTTAGTGAAATAAACTTGCTGGAATGTAGGTGTTACTATAGGTGTTGATTGGCAAAGCGGTGATGCATGTACCTGATTATACTGATAGGAAACATTCGCCATGGGCTGGTGGTTAGGGTGATACTTGACTTGTTGTTAGTGGGCTTGTTTTGCTCGTGCAGCGATCTGTTTCCTTTTGTCCGAGAGTGATTTATGCCGTTCTTGTCCATAGGTGTTATCAACGTGGAGAACGAGGTTCTTCAGTTTCTGTTCCGGCTCGGATGGTTGTTGCTCAGTTGGAGGTTGCTCAGATGGAGGTTGCTCAGACTGGCTCGGTGATTGTGGTCTGGTGCTTGTTTGGACTGCAGTATCCATTGTGGTGGATTCGACAACTGTTGCAACTGAGCTTGGGCTTGTTGCTCGTGAGCTTATTTCTCCCTCTTCCACGGAGTAGCTGAGTGGAGAGTCTGGCTTAAATTCGCACTCTGATGACATACTAAAATAAATCTAGTTTAGTTGTTCTATATAATTGAATCATTGTAATAAATCTTTTTAAATATGAGGTGATATCTACAGGTTATTGTATTAGTAGTAGGTTATTACTACAGGTTCGTGATGCTACATATTACAATTATTACTACATATTAGTGATGCTAGCCATATATATTAGTGATGCAAAAGATTTGATATTTGTGAATTGGTGCATATGTGAATAACCTTTCATCCATTTAGTGGAATAATTAGTGAAGTGAATAAGTATTGAGGTGAATACTCAATGAGGTGAGTTAGCAGTTAAAATAGGGTATAAAAAGGAGAGAACAATGAATATAATAGGAAAGAACAATGCTTATAAAGGTTATACATTTAAGGTTTTTCGTCTTTTTGAGTAGTCTCGTAATTTTGTCTTTTATCGAATAAATCAGGTGCACTTGGAGTTTGATATGGCGGTGGTGTTATCAATGGAGGTGGTGGTAAAAGTGGAGGTATTTTTGGTAATGGTTGATCTCGGACCGATCTTTTGTCGTGTTTTATTGCTAATAGTTCCTGGTGTAAAGGTTCTGGGCTTGATCTTCTTTTTGGAACACTGGGTTTACTTGTGTGGCTACTATTTTTAAGTTGTATGCCTTTCTTTGATCGTCTGATTGTTGCGTTATACTGTTTATAATTAGTATCAACATATACATCATTGTCATCTTCTATTACAAATGGTGATTCGTTTATTTGAATATCTGATTTAATCCTTGGTTGGTGTTTCATTGTGGCTTTAAGTTTGATTTTTTTCTGTGTTATTCTGTGTTTCATGGCTATTCTTATCATCATCTGATGAATTATCTGAATCTTGTGCTTCGGCAATCAATTGTGTTAGTGTGTGTGAAAATATTCCAAATATTCCAGATAAAAGAATTCGTGTTAGGCTTACTTGTTTACCAATGGCTTTGTGTATTGCGAAGTCGTTATAAAATTTAATTACTATATTGAAAAAGAATAGTAAAAAGTTTACCATGGCATATAGAATGGCTATCTTTTCGAGTATATACCAGGGCCAACCAAATACGGTTATGATTTGGTCTTTTAGCCATTTACCATCAAGTATTTTTTTCCAGTTGATGGTGGGCTGGTCTATCTGGAAATTATAACCGTTGATGTTAAGATCTTTCAGCCATTTAAGTGAATTTTCAAAGCGTTTTAGGCGTCTAATAGTCCTAATTGGTCTAGTTCTATTAATTTTTGAGTATTAGCTGAGGTGGCTTCATGCAATGGCTCTGCTCTGTTTCGGATATACTCTCGTAACAAATCTCGTTCTCGTTCTTTGATTATTTGTTCTTTACCAAATATTCCGTTTTCAATTAAACTAGCTCTACTAAAAAGGTTATCAACTCTAATTTCTTCAGGTGAAATTGTATGAAGGATCGTTTCAACTTTTATAGGAAAAGGTGTTAGTTTATATCGTACTGTTCCTTTTATATCAATGGAGATGAGTTGATCAAAATTGCTGAACAAGGGACTTTTATAGCCCAGGCGTATGTCTTTCGTGTTAGTTGGTGTAAGTATTGTACAACTCTTTTATACAATATGGGTATTTTGTCGTAACAGGTTTTATCATCTGGTACCCATAGTTGTGAGACTTTTTCGGCGCATCGGTACATTTTCATGACATTTATACCTTCTTCCTGTACAAATATTGAACGATCTCCGGTTAGTATGTAAACTAGTAGAGGTGTGTCTTTATGTACTTGTGTAAGTGCTAATTGTCGAATGTTTTTGGTTTGTTCGCATAGTTTTGAGTAAAATTCAATGGCTTGTAGACTGAGTTGTGAATAGACTTTACTCATAGACAGGTCCATTTGCATTTCTAGGTGTGTTATTTCATTTACAAAACCATAAAAGTAGTAGTTGTTGTGGTTTTTGGTTTTATTAGGTTGTTGCGAAATATCTTTACTATTAGTTTTTATAAATTTTTCGTTATCAAAGGTGTTAATATCTGTATCGTATGGTTTTCATGTGTTCATATCAAATCCATGTTCATAAATTATGAAGATGTCTTCGTATTCTGTTGGGTATAATGGTTTTGTGGATCCGCAGTAAAATTCTGGTTTACTATAAACTTCAAATCTGGTTGCTATTTGGGCGTTGTTTTTAGGTGTAGTTGTGTTTTTGTTTTGTTCATTGAATTTTTGAACTAAGGTCCAATCGGTGTTTGTTTCTATCCAATATCTATCTTTGAATTTGACCATGTATGCATCAAAGCGTAACAATTCAAAGATCTGACAATGTATTTCAGGTTCCCAAACAATGGTTGATTTAGTTAGGGCTGTTGGGTGACAGTATCCTTTTTCTACATTGCATGGTATTTTGGTACCATCTAATGAAATTTCGTTCGTTTCTAGGTTAAGTGTTAAAGATACTTCGCTTAATGACAAAGTCCAATCGAGGAAATCGAGTCGACTTTGGACCTTTCGTCCTCCCTTGCAATTGGATTGTCTATTTTTAGATGCTGTTGGTATCCATGATTCGTCCGTGTAATCGTAAACTAATCTACCGTTTTGTGGTGTTAACGGGATGATGTATGATAATCTGATTTCTCCTTATGCTTTTTCTATTCTGTTTTGTAAACTTGGATTATTCATATAATTAAAAGATATATTATTATTTTTAGGTAGATATCTAGTATTTTTGAGGATGTTAATCCATGCAAGTTCGTTTCTGACCTCATCAGGGTCTGATATTTTTGTTCTTTGGGCATCCGAGTAATAATAATTTTGACGACTTGCTCGGATGTAATCGGTGTGTTGTGAACACCAATGAACAGTTTCTTTTATTGTGCCTTCGACTGCGAAAGCTTTGTTTTCAATTGCTTTTGCTCTAGAGAGTAGTTGTATTCCAGTTTTTTCCATTTCAAGATCCATAGGTTTAAATGTGCAGTTGCTAATTTTATTAAGTTCATAGTATTTAACATTGCTGATTTCATTTATTTCACAATCGTAATGTTCGACAAATATGTATTGTGGTCCTGTTGGTGGTCCAGTTGAGATTGTATTGTTACTTGGTTTTAGATTTTTATCGATTATTCTTCGTGAGCGTTTGTGTATTTTGTTATGTTTTGTTTCATTTGTAAAGGTTGTTATTGCTGGTTGAGGAATTTTGTGATTTCTGCTATATGGTTCTATTAAAGCTGCGTTAAGACTTGTCTGTACTTGGTGTATTCCAGTTATTTTCTGTTTTGAGATTGGAAATTCTAGATTTTTAGGTATTTGAGGGTGTATTTCGAGCTGTGCTTCTTCTAGTTGTTGTAAATTTTTGTCGATCTCTATGTTGCTACTAATGAATGGTGTATCTATTTGAGTTGGAGTTCTGGGTTTTCCCCAGTTGTGAAACCAATAGTCTGCTCGTATATTCCACAGATCTTCATAGTCTGATTCGGTGATATTTATAAATTTCGTGAAATGAGTATTAGCTGTATTTTATCGAGTTCGAGCTTGTAGAATTTTGATGTCTTTTACACGAAGTTTAATTGGTCCTATATCATATTCAAAGTATACTAGTAATAGGAATAGGAAAACGAATAGAGAGGTGAAGAGTATTATGTGTTTTATTACTAGTTGAATCGACATGTGTACGTTAGTCCTGTATGTGGGTTATAAAATGATGCAAAACCAAGTGTTTGCTGTGTATATCTATCAAATTTGTATATAAATTCAGTGCAAAAAAATGGTGGAGGTGTTGTACGAGTAGTAATGGATGGAGTTGCTGCGTGAAAAGGATGGTTAAAAATGGTGTTATATCTAATTGTTGATTGGAAGTGTAGTTCTAAACTTGGTGTGGAAAGTACGTTAATTTCGTTTTGTTTTTGTCGTGTGGTGAGGTTTAAAGTATGTTCAAGTCTGTCTCCTGCCCAATTAGTAAATGTGTCTCCTAGACTTGTTGGTCCGTATAGAACTGGTGCTGGTGTAAATGACGTGTGATCTAATAGAAATCTTCGTGTATATTCAGGAGTTCTGTTTTTTGTTGGTGGGTTTTGGTTATGTATTGCTGGTAGTATAGGTCCTCGTGGTCCTCTGTAATTTGCAGGTAGTCTTATTTCTGGTTCAAAGTTTATACTGGATGCAATAGGTGAATGTTCTGATACTATTCATGATTCTATTTGAGAGTATGTATTAGATACGTTTTCTTCTAAAGATGTGTTTTGTGTTGAAAGGTTAAACTGGATCTTGGTGTTCTTTGTGAGCTCGAAATTAAGACGTGTGCTGAGGTAGGGTTACCTTGAGAGGTTACTCTACTGTCTTATGTTGTCTCAAGAATATTAGTCAAATCTTTAGGCTTACCTGACTAACTAAAGTTCTAGATCTCTAGTCTGTTACTCTTCTATCTGAGCTTCAGTAGACAGTGCACCGGCCGCAATGCTAAAGTCTAACGTATATCTCAATACTAAAACAAGAGCGGAGTAGAGAGAGAGAAATATACTTTATTATTATATCAGGTATGACTGGTACCGACTAAAGGGGTAGCGTGTTGTGTTCCCAACGGGTAAACAGATAAACATTTAAAGGAAAGGTATTTCCATATTTTCAACCAATCAGGGTTGAGTATTTTAGTTTATATTTATTAAAATAAATAAAGTCTCTAAATCCTTTTGTTGGAAGTCAACACTGACTCCATCTTTCCGGGTTTTAGAGTTTTTTGAAATTTTTCTGTACTATAAGTCAATTTCTCTTTATTCTCTCTGAGGGATTTTTTCTTTCTTTTTGAATGTGTTGCTTGGTAATCGTTTTCGTCAAAGAGTATAGTCCCAGACATAGGTTGCCCACAGAGCAAGAAATGAATATCAACTACCACAAAAGTATCTATTCCAGTACCACTTCCAGTGGATAAAGATCCTTTTGGGTAGCTCCAGTGTTGATGTGTGTGGTGCTCCTGATGTCCGGTGACGTACCTGACTTACTTGGTTTATTTTTGTTAGCTGTTAAAGTGTTTACTATTTTTCTCTCTGTTTATGTATTTGTAAGTGTTCTGTGTTAATACGTAGTATCCCTTCCGGTTGGAAGAGTTTTTGAAATTGTAATTATGTAATTTGACGAAGAAATCGGGGGTAGTGAGTTTATTTGTCAATCGAAGTCTTTGTGGACAATCATGGAAATTGTTAGTGACATGTGACTTTTTGGCCATGTTATATTTTGTTACCGAAGATGAACAGGTATTATTACTTTTGATGTCTCCCGAAATCAGGGGTTATTCTGATGCTATTAGTTTTTACGAATTGTTTTGCCATACTTCTACTGGTGTGGGGTAATTATTGTTCAATGTTATTTTTCGCGTTTGTCGTATCTGTAAATTTGTTGAAGGTTACAGATCTCGCTTATTTTCTTTATAAGGGGTAAGCGCGAAAATGTCCCATTGCCTTATTCCCATTAACAGTTATTCCATCGATGTGGAAAAGGTTCGCCGGATACGTTACAATCTTCAATCTTCCTAATAATCCGTCTTTTCCTGTTGAAGGAAAAGTATTTGAGTATTTGTTTTAAACATAGTTGTTAGTTGTTACTAATGTATTACATATGATTGCATAGTATGTGTTAGAATATCATGTGCTTTGTTTTGAATGTGAAAATTTCGAATTGTGAATATTCTCAATGTTTCGTCTGTTCTACCTTTTGTTGTATTTGTCTGTAAAGTATTGGTAACTACTGTCAAATACTTTTTGTACGGTATGTTATGTTCTGTATGAAAGATTCTACATGTATTACATGGTGAAACTAATGATTAGGTTAACAGAGTTGTCATGTTATCATGCAATCTATGTTAGAGTTGTGCATGTTTGTTAGTACACATTACTACAGTGTATTACTATACACTGTGTTACTCATTCCTCTTATTACTAATACCTTGTTCTATTTTTGTTTTCTTTTTATTTACAAAATTGCATATATCTAACTATGGAAAACTTTGCATATATACATGTATACAAGTAACTAAGAATAGGGGTAAGTGATAAAGTTAAAAAAAATTATTGTGGTTTTTAGATTCTATTACACATTAAATGTCATACTAGTATAAATGGGGTTCAATCATATTTAAGGATTGTTTGCAAATTGGGTTTTGTTACTAGCATTTATAAAATATTTATTGCACGGGAAATATGCAGAGGAACATCTATAGTTAGATGTATAATAATAAATGTTTATAACAATGTTACAATGATATTGTTCTGGGTATTACGAAACTTGTTACTACATCAAAACTTGTTACAGAATACTCCTTGTTAGAGTTTCTCTGTCTGTTTAGGGTGATTTGTTCGATCCCTATATTGTCGATATTCCTTGATGAAGTGATCATCTTTTGAAAGAAAATATGCCACGAGATCAGTTATTTCATCTAGTGACACTTCTGTTATTGATGCTTTTACCGAGTTTCGTATTTCTTTCTCGATATCCGAGTTCTTGTGTTCATTGTTAAATTGTATCCGGTTTAGGACAGCTCTGTTTGTTACGCTGCCTTCCAAATGGTAAGTGTGATATTCCTCACACGGTTCTAAGGCTTCTATGGGTACAATGGGCGGTCGTTCGGGCGCTTCTTTGGGTTGGAAGATATAGTAATTCTTTACAGGGTCGAAATTACGTAGTATTCCAATTGTGTATTCCCATTTTAGTCTGTATCCGTAGTTAAGAAAATATGGTGAAGTTAATTGATCGTTTATATGTATATAACTTTTTGTAGTGTTCTTGTTCTTATCGCGTAAAAACGTATAGTATATTAAGTTGTGGACCAGCTTCGTTTCATGTACTCTATAATTATTGTTCTGAACATCCTTTGGTGTCGGGTGTAGGAAATTGAAACTGAGTTCAAAAATCTGGTGGTCAAAAACGCTGTATGCGGAAAGGTCTTCTGATGCCTTTGCTACGAGGTTATCAAATGTACTTGTTATAGGTATTTTAAATTCGTAGTCGTAGTCGTATAAAAAGCGTTCTGTTAGGCTATAGAACTGTTTTAAAATTGGGTATGCTGTTTGATGGTAATTATCGCGTCCCACATTTTTAGTACTACGTTTCACTGTATTCGTGTTCTCAGAAGGTAATGGTGGAAAAAATTCGGAGACACGATCTTTTAGGTTGTGTAGCGGTGCCATTACAAAGTTATAGTCCCGTGAATCGAATGGCATTTCAAACCAATTACGATAACTTAATAATGGATTATAGTTACTGTTATGTGGGTTATTCAGTGTTCGGGGATCTTTGTCCTGAAACCATATTGTTTCCATTACTGTTGTTGTTGGGGATTGTTCGTTAGTGGATTGTTGGAAAAATGATTTCCTACTATTGCTTCGGGGCGTTACGGCGTATGGGAATCGTAGATTGTTCGGTCTCATATGTGATGGATATCTATGTGATGGATATCTATTTGATAAACGTTGTTGAACGTGATATTGCGGTAATTTGTGTTCGTTATCGTTAGGTGGAGGTGGTCGTACTGGTGGTGGATAGTTAGGTAGAGGTGGCGATTAGTATACTGTATTTGGCGTGTTATTTATGCCATCGTTACGTGGTCTGTTATTCTGGTAACTATGTACGTTAGTACTGGTTCCATGTTCTGTTACGTTATTATTTGTTCTGTTATAAAAGGAATCTTGATTACGTTTGTTTTCTGTTTGTTTTTTCCTAGTAAATTGTTCCTTTATAACCTGTGCGATATCTTTCGGTGTTGGTTGGTTCAACGCTGTTTGTGTGTGTTGATCGGAAGTGGCACCTTCCACTTCGATTCTCATAGATGTTATCCGGTCCTGTGGGTTATCAAAACGATTATTCATTTGTCTGTCTGCGTGCTGCAATCAGAGGCGTTATCGCGTCTTGTTCCTGGACTTGAACGTCCGGATCCTGAACTGAGCTCCCTTTCCTCAACGTCGTAGCTGAGGGGCGAATCTGCTCGGTATGGAGTCTCGGTCTCATAGTCCATTTTGTTTGCCATATTGTTTCTTGTTTGCTGAAAGGTAATTCAATTTGTTACATATTCTTAACTTTGTATTAATTACAATTGATTGTTACAGGTTTAGATATGAAACGTTGTTCATTTAGATTGTTAAAAACACACTTGTTATCAGTGGTACCTTTGTTATTGTCTGTTATACAATTATTATTATTCATTTGTTGGTATTATGATTTATGAATACAATGCCCATTCATATTCGTACAGGAATATATTTCTGTGGTGAATTGGTTAGTACCATTGTGTATGTTATATTGCAAGGAATAGGAGGTTTAAATATATTTCTCGAATGTATCAGATGTGTTAAGTATAAATATAGGAAAATACATGACATATGGGTGGCGGGTATATTGGAATTTAAATTAGTATAAGTAGGGGAATATCTGGCCAACAAAAATGTCTTTGAAATAGTATAAAGCATGTTAGTTGTTCATAGCTGAGTAAAGATTTATACTTCATATGTATCTGCCGAATGTGTGTCAAAAAATGTTACTTCATTCGTATGTGGTTGGTCATCATTTTTCAGGATGTCTTAACTATGGCTGCGGTTATGCTTTTTATTAGCTGCTAGTTTTAACTGATTGAAATCTATTGGTGGGGGGTTTTGTATTTCCATTAGTTTTACTGACGGTATGAGGTTTTGTTGGTTTGCCGATGTAGGTGATGGTTGTGGGATTTCGTATGGTGTTGTTTTACTAATACCCAAAGGAGGTTCATATGAACTTCCCTGAAATGTTGATGATTGTTGTTGGATGTTAGGCGCACTAGGGATGGGTACGATATGTGGTGTAGTAAGCGTTGTTGTTTAGGGTGTATTAAAAGATACGTTATTCCCTAAACATTGATATGCAGGTGGTGGGGTGATGAGTTGTGGTGGTAGTATGGGTAGTTTGTTTTCAGTTATTGTTTCTAATGTTTCAATTTTTAATGGTTCTTGTTTGTACTTTCGTTCTGGTAATGGTGGTTTTTGTTTCTTCGGTGGTGAATCTATTGTTCGTAACTGTAGTCCCTTATCTGTTCTGCGAATAGTTGTATTATAGTGTTTGTAATTAGTATCAATATAAATTTGTGATGGTTTTTCGTTATCATTGTGATCTGTTATATGTGTGATATCTGAAGAGTGTCGGCGAAAAATGTTCTTCCTTGATTTATTATGTCTGGTATAGTGTGAATAATTTTCATCACTATCGTGACTAGTTTCTTCTTCTTGAATTTGTGCTACTAGTTGTGTTAATGTCTGTGAGAAGATACCAAATATTCCTGTTAGAAGTATTTTTGTAATACTAGCTTGTTTGCCAATTGCTTTATGAATTGCAAAAGCATTGTAGAATTTTATTATAAGATTTGTTAAAAAAGTATCATACGAATCATGGCGTATATGATTCCCATTTTTTCTAAGATGTACCATGGCCAATCAAAAATTGATAAAATTTGTTCTTTTAGCCATGCGCCGTCAAAAAAATCTTTCCAGTTGACACTGGGTTGGTCGATTTGGAAGTTGTATCCATTAATATTTAGATCTTTTAACCATTTTAGTGATTGTTCATAATTTTTGTATGTCTGTAGTAATCCTAGTTGTTCAAGTTCTAACAACCTTTGCGCATTTGCTGATATAGCTTCCTGTAATGGTTTTTCGCGGTCTCGCATGTATTCTCTACTGTATATACCACTTTCTATCAAACTTGCTTTACTAAACATGTTGTCTAGTACTATTTCTTCAGGTGAAAAAGTATTCAGTACTGTTTCGACTTTTACAGGGTATGGTGTGACTCTGTATCTCGCTGTTCCTTCATTGTCTATTGATATTAATTGATCAAAGTTACTGTGTGAACATGGGACTTTCTTCGCCCATAAATATGTTTGTCGTGTTAGTTGGTGTACGTATTGTACTCTGTCTTTGTACAGAATTGGTATTTTATCATAACATTCGCGTGTTTGTGGTACATATAGGGGTGATGATTTTTTCGCGCATTTGTATATTTTCATTACATTTACTCCTTCTTGTTTGACAAATATTGATCTGTCTCCAGTGAGGATATATCCTAATAGCGGAGTGTTCTTTTGCACTTGTGTTAATGTTAATTGTCGAAGGTTTCTAGTTTGTTCGCAAATTTGTGAACAGAATTCTACAGCTTGTAAACTTATTCGTGAGTAAATGTTACTCATGTAAAGGTCCATTTTCATGTTCAAATGTGTGTTTTCGTTTACAAAACCATAGTAGTATTGTTTGTTATCTTCGTCTTCATATCGTGTACGTTCTGATATTATTTGTTCTGGTTTTATTCTGATAATTTTTTCATCGTCAAATTTATCTTTCTTCCTTGTTACTTTTTGTCCAGTATGCATATCGAATCCGTATTCGTAGATCATGTATGTATCATCATATTCTGTTTTGTGTAATGGTTGCAATGAACAGCACTCGCGTTCGACGAGTGGAAATACTTCAAATCTAGTAGCGATGGTGTCTGTTTTGTTTAATTTTATTTTTTGTGTTATGTCAGGTTGTTGGACTGTTGTCCATTCAGCGTTTGTTTCTATCCAATATCTATCTTGGTACTTTACCATGAATGCATCAAATCTAATTAGTTCAAATAGTTGACAATGTGTTTGTGGTTCCCATACTATTGTTGCTTTTGTTAATGGTGTTGGGAGGCAATCTCCTTTGCGGAGATCGCAGGGTAGTTTTGTTCCCATATATGATATTTCTTCGTTGTCTAGATTTAGTATTAATGATACCTCACGTATTTCTAGTGTCCAGTCTAGTATATCTATTCTGTTCTGTTTTCGTGGTCCTTTCATGCAATTTGATTGTGCATTTTTAATCGCGCTTGGTATCCACATTGGATTTGTGTAATCATAAACTATCGGTCCGTATGGCGGTACCAAAAGGGTATTCATATCGAATTGTATTCGACCTTGCATTTCTTCAATCTTTTTCTGAAGTGGTGGATTAGCGATATAGTTGAATGAGATATTATATCTTGTTGGTTTATATCTTGTGTTCTTGAGAGGTTTATTCTAGCGAGTTCGTTTCTAACTTCATCCGCGTCTAATATTTTTGTTCTTTGTGCTTCTGAAACGTAATAACTTGGTTTATTTGCTCTAATGTAGTCGGTGTGTTGTGAACACCATTCTACGCGTTCTTTAATTGTTCCTGCAACTGCGTATGCTTTTATTTCTACTGCTTGTGCTTTTGATAATAATTGTACTTCTGTTTTTGTCATATCAAGATCTAATGGTTTGAGTTTACATGTACTAATTTTGTTTAGTTCGTAGTATTTAACATTTATGATTTATTCTGCATCACAATCATAGTTTTTTATGAATATATCTTGTGGTCCTGTTGCGGAGCCGTTAATGTTTTGTCCGGTTAATTCTACAAAGTCTATTTGTGTTTGTCTTTTTTGTCTTTTATTGTTCATGTCAAATTTGTTTAATATACTATCTGTTAATCTTTCTCTATAGAAGTTCCAATTTCGTGTCCATTTGTCGATGGCTATTTCCCACATTGCTTCGTAGTCTGAACTGTTTTTAGAGTTATTTAATTCTTCTATTTTAGTATTGTTGAAGTATTTTGGATGTGTTGGTATGATTTTGATGAAATAAATAGTGTCTAAGGTTATCATATTTTTGTTGATGAAAAGTATGGTAATTATTAATTGCTTTGTCATTTCTTGTTTTAGTTTTATTTTTAAAATGTTCGATTTGTATTTCCATTTTTAAGTTTAAACGGTCTTTAATGCGTTGTCTAACTTCATTTTTCGGTCTTTGTTCCATTTGTATTTTTGTTTCCACTTTCGTATATATGTACATTATTATTAATAATAATATGAGAATGATAGCTTTCAGTTGAATCGACATGTGTATGATACACCGGTGTGTGGATTGTAAAATGTTGCAAACCCTAAAGTTTGTTTTGTATATCTATCGAATTTGTATATAAATTCAACGCAGATGAAAGGTGCTGGGATTGTGGTCGTGACTATAGATGGTGTTGTAGCGTGAAATCGATGATTACAGATAGTGTTATCTTTATCGTTGTGTTAAATTTAAGTTCGAGAGATGGTGTTGCTAAAACGTTAAGTGCTGCGTTGCGTTGGCGATGTGAGAGATTTAAAGTGTTTGTTAGTCTATTTCTTGACCAATTAGAAAGTGTATCACCAAGATTGGTAGGTCCGTATAACGGCGGGGGTGGATTCCAAGTTTTGTGGTCTAATGGGAAGAGATATGTATGTTCATTTGTTCTACTTTGAGTTGGGGGGTTACAATTAAGTATGGGGGTAGATCGAATTCGTCCTGGATGGCTTGAGGGTAATCTAATATCGGGTATGATTGATGATGGGGATAATGCTGTATTTCTCGGAGGTTGCAAGGTGTTTGGGATTTCGACTCGTGGTAAGCTTACTGATGTATTTGATGATGACCTTTGATTTGTTCTCAATGGTGGTGTACTTGTACTTGCGGATTGTGGTGATGTTGCTGACCAAAGTGAACTATTAGGTGACTGTAATGGTTGTACTCGGAAGTGTTCTTGAACAAAATTGAAGTCTTGTCTCTTTGAAAATGTTGGGGGTAAAAAAGGAATTGTTCTTTGTTCGGATGGTGTTGGTGTATGGCCTGTATTAACACTTGAGTGTTCACTTGGTGAACTGATACTAAAATTGTGCAATGTAGGTGTTCCTGTTGTACTTGGTGGTTCGGAGTGTCCTGTTTCTAAAGGTCTTATTATATTAGATTCTATGTCTGTTGATCCATATGAGACTAATGTTGAGTCTAGTGTTGGAAATGATAATGACGATCGACGTCGTGCTCTTAGAAGTTCTCTTCTTTCCGGTCGTTCCCGTCGTACAGTATACGGGTTTCCGTTATCTGGGTTCAAAGTATCATCAATTTCTGGTGAAGTTGGAATATTTGTTAAGTCTGTGACTTCGTTATGGTGTGGTCTTTCTGGGTGATTGTTACTTTGATTATTGCTTGATGACGCAATTTTTGCGGTTTATATGTTATGCTCCTGAGCCAGGTCCGTAGGGTGGGAGGTTAATGAATGGTGGTTGTAAAACAATGAGTGGTGTTAATTCTTGTCCTGGTGGATGTGTTTGTGCTCCTAGGTTCGATATCCAAATTTCGTTGTAGTCGAGTCTGAGATTTAATTGATATATTATGACGTTACCGTATAATTGAGAATTTTCTGGAAATCCTATTTGTAAGTAGAATTTTTTTTTAAGTGTAAGGTGTAGTATATGGATTCTTCAAGATCAGGAATAGGATCGATTTTTATGGGTGCAGAAAATATTCTATTAGACTTAAACACATACGTATGAAAAAGTAAATTATAAGTGCAATTTTAATAAATTTAAATATTTCGAGTTCTATGATATCTATATTGGATTTGCATATGTGGAATATATCAGAGTTTATTTCATTCATGAGGTGTTTTTATTGTACTGGTGGGCTTGCATAGACTACTCTACGATTTCGTACGACTTCAGTTATGGTTACTATAGCTAGGTACGTCGCAATAACTACGATACACGGTACTAGAAAGATAGTTAAGAAAAATATTACTTTAGATAATAGTAAATATGTTGCTATTAATGCTTCTGTCAAATCAATTTTTGAAACTATAAGATTTGTACTTGTCTTTAATTTGTTCGTGGATGTTAGTGTGATTGTTAGTGTAAATTGGATACAATGCTCCACTGGAAAGTGGCAGTTATTTACTGTTGTAACTGACACTTAACGGTGTCGCAGTATCAAATTTTGCAAAAGCTTTATTGATATATGACTATAACAATGAGTGGTATCATTACAGTTGTTACTTTTTTGTTCTGCGGCAATGAGGTGTATAGCTTCCTTTTTTAAAACTACAAGGAAAACTGTGTGTAACTGGTTTAAGTTTACACACTCTCTAGTGTTAATTTGTTGTTTCAGTGTTTCAAATTCTGTGATTGTTTCAGTACACGGTGCTGTGTTTTTGAGTGAATCAAAGTGTTTTTCTCCCCAAAAGAATTTTATCTCTTGTCCAGTTTTTGTTGTTCCTTCTATGATAAAGAGATAATCTTGAGTTGATACTTTACAGTTTGTTAGTTTAACGCTATCGTCATCAAAATCTATATGACTACCAGATGGGTAGTCAAATTCAATAAAATTGTCCATTTGGACTGATATTTTTATGACAAGTTGGTTCTTATTAAATGAATTCAAAAATTCTGATACTGACAACATAGATGGAATTCCATTACGATGGTGACTATAATGATGTATAAGTCTTTCTGAAATGAAATGAAGATAATTCAGTTTACCTGGTTTGTCGAATCGTGTTATGTAGAAAATTGATAAGGATGTGATAGAATTTTAAGAGCAGTTTATACAAAATTACTCTGAATGTGTTCAGGAATTACTGAGAATTGGATTTTGAAGAAATGGTTGAAATTCTGTTCTGGTTGAGAATGGGGTAAGAAATTGTTTATGAAATTCTGACTTGATCCAGAATTGTCTCTACAATTGAGAATCGGTGATGAGATTTTTTTGAGGTGGATTTTTGAATTTAAGATTTGGTGTTGAGTTAGAAACAGAGTTTTAGTTAGAAATTATTTAAGTTAGTTTTAACTTTTATTATCAGCTTAGCTGAAATGAAGAAATTTTTCTGATTTGAGAGAGGTTGTGATTTGTACAAGACAAAATCGGAGTTGTGATTTTTACTTAAATATTCGGTGCTCTCTACAATGTTGGTGACATTAACATATCTTCCGTTTTTCTTTCTTGGTTCGTCAAGTTGCCAATTTTTCTAGTTTTCTGGTTGTAATTAGTATTTTGGATTGTTATCCTTTGATTTATGAGTGTCTTTTGTGGATTTTCTTCGGCTTTCTTGTTACGGTGTTTTTCTTGTAATTGGTATGTTTGATTGGTTAATGTCGTTATCTTTTGCTGGTAGGTAAGATACCAATTAGTTATCTAAAGGTAGTAATTTGTTTGAAGTAGGTTTTTTATTGATGGTATGCTCGATGAAGATGGTGACTCCATCTGCTGGCTTTTTTAAATCCTTTGAAAGTTTAGTGCTAATGAGTTACAGGTTCGTTAATTGTTTCAGTTGGTGCAGAAATGGTGTAAATGGTGCAAATGATGCAATCGGTTAATTAGTCTTTCTGTTTGCAACGTAAATATTCGTTGATGGTTGATGTTGTGTTGAAGTGTCTACTTCAACACATAATTGATCTGTGTTAGATCTATTTTGTTAATCACCATCTGGTAATGGTAGGAAATGTTAATTGGGTTCATTTTAATTTGTTACTAAATGCGTCTGCCTGGGAGCCGTTTGTCCCGGTACTTTGTTCTTCAAGTCTCTTCATCTTACTAATGAAGATGGTTGTTTTGATCTTTTCTTCTCTTTTAATGATGTGTTCGTTTACTAATGAGGTATGTGGTTACTAATGAGGACTATGACGTCCGTCTTTTTAACGTCCGTTTTTGCTTATGACGTAGATTTGGGCTATGACGTATAATTCGTTAAAATGTCACTGTGAAATGTTTTGTTAGCCGAAGGTCATTTGACCGCTGAATAATGAAATTTGAACTGAATTGTATTTGTATATATTTCCGGTAATGAGTCATTTCACTCTGCTTTGTTACTGTCTGGATTGGTACATGTAGGTTACAACAAATGTATTATTACAACAAATGGATTATTACAACTACCGGATTGTTACTTGTAGTAATTACTGTTCTCACTGGATTGTTGCACTGCTTCATAGTTATATCACTATTTGTTGGTTATTTCATATTATATCACTATTTGGTTGTTATCTGACATTTATGCCTTAACGTTAAATACTTGCTAGTAGGCTAATAACGCTGCCAGCAGTGTTAATTAGTTCTGGGAAAGATTTGTTATTGTCTTTGACCTGTACTGTTATTTGCACTTATTCATCATTATGCGGGTTACTCGTTTAAAAAGAGGAAATTATTCCAATTTGAAAAGTAGAAGTTATTCTTTTCAGTGTATATGTTGGAGATGAAAGGAGGAAGTTGTTCTTTTCGGTGTATGTTTATGTTAAACTCATTAATTTTTATTTTGTTTTCGTTTCAGTGTTTTCCTGTTTAGTAATAGTAATAATGTTGTTTTTTACCTTTGTTGTGTTATTATTAATGTTCCTTTTTTATATTACCTGTTGTTTTATAATAAATTGTTTGTTACTAATATTGACATCTACAAAATGTCTATTCCATTCCGCGAGTCCTTAATCGTGGAGGATATTGTTATTTTGGTTTAATTTGTTATTTGATTTTTGTAATTTGGTTTACTTGTTTATTGTTTTTACTTCGATTAACTTCAAAAACGTGTATTCCAGTTCCAAGCCTGTGAACATCAAATTACAGTTTGTTATTTGTTTTATTGTGTTTTGCTATTTTGTTTATATGAAAATAACGTGTAGAATCTTTAGTGGTTGGTTCAGGGGCTAGTATCATAACCAGTTTGTGTTAGAATAGTGTTTGTTATTTTGACTTATATTGTTTTATTTGTTGTTTGATTTATGTGGTGACGGCTAGTGTTCACGTGTAGTACAGGAGATGGATGTGTCATGAGGTGGATTGAAGATGATGAATGACAGTTAGTGAAGATTGTGAATTGAGGTATTGAAGAAGATTGTGAATTGAGGTGTTCAAGAAGATGTTGATGATGAAGAAAGAAGATGTTGATGACGAAGAAAGTATTCACTATTTTGTTATAATTATTTATTTATCGTTTGTTACCATTGAAGGTGTTAATAAGTGTGTGCCTAAAATAATTTGAAGTTATAATAGATCTGGTGTGATCGATCTGGTGAACAAGTGGTATTCCGAGGTTTGTTATAACATATGTTTCAAGGGTTAGGAATTGAGTTAGGTGTATTTGTTATTAACACTCCATATTGATTGATGTGTTTTGTACCTTTTGTGTGTTATTATTATTATCGTTTTAATAT